>NW_023270709.1:6818949-6916445 GCF_011800145.1 Mirounga leonina | reverse complement strand
AAGAAAGAAAGAAAGAAAGAAAGAAAGAAAGAAAGAAAGAAAGAAAGGTAGGCAGTGCTTATCCTCATGTGGCTAAAAAGTCTTATGGGAAAGACAGGCATCAAAAAACCACAACCAAAGTATGAACCTGCCACAGTGAATGGTCATGTGGCTTCATGTGGCTTTGTGAGAACCTCGAAGAGGAAACTGACCCAGTTGGGAGGGTGACACCTTCCTTTAGTAGGTGATCATTGCACTGTGGACTGAAGGAAGCTAGGTGTTAACCATCACAGGTAGGGATGGGGCAGGGAGGGAAGGATTCTAGCCAGAGTGACCATACTGGAAGAAACAAGCTACAGGCAGAGTGGAAAGAAGTTGAATGTGACTCAGCGCAGAGAGAGGTGAGGCATGGAGATGGATGCGGCTGCATAGTAAAGTGAGACCCAACATGCAATGTTTTGTAGATTGTGTTAAGAACACTAAATATCAATGGGTAGTTTTAATGGGGAGACTGAAATACCTTATTGGCACTGGGGAAAGATCATCGTGGCTGCAGTATCAACAGTGGGGGAGAGGGTACCAGGGGGAAGGTCAGGAGTCCATTTAGGTACCTCTGCAGTGGTCCAGGTGAGAGATAGTGGATATTGTGCTAGGATGGCAGGAGAGATGGAGAGAACAAGTTTTTATAAGTATGAAATGGAAGGGCTTAGTGATGAATTGCATCTAGAGGTGAGGAAGACGGGAGTGCATACAGGGGCTGAGGTTTTGGAGGAACAGGATGGATGGTGGTGGTCATTTATCCAGATCAAACATGAACAGAAGTTCTGCATGGTGATCATGATTTTGGTTTTGGATTTATCAAGCATGAAATACTTCTGAGGTATCTACAGCAGAGACTGCTAACACTCTACCAAGAGCAATTCTCCTCTGATTCTTTTAATAAGTCCTTCTGAATTTAACTGGGCATAGGGCTGCCCACTTAGAGACAATCTTTCCCAACCTTTCTTGCATCTACGTGTGTCCATGGAACTAACTTCTGGCCAACAGAATGTGAGTGGAAGTGATGTGATGTCCTTAAGAAGAAACTTTTGGGTGATGTCCTTAAGAAGAAACCACTCATGCTTCCCTCAGCCTCTGCTTCATCCTGTTGGCTAGGATGTAGATGTGATGATGGGATTGGAATAACCATCTTGGATCCAGAGCTGGGAACTTCATACAGAGGACAGCAGAACCTCTCTATCAGTCCAGGTCTGTTTATCTTTGGACTGTGGTTTGAGAGGGAACTGCACTTGTTCCTTTTTTTTTTTTTTTTTACATTTCTCCCTCTTTTAAGGCATTTATTTTGGGATCTTTCTGTACCTTAATCATACAATATCCAAGGGGAGATGTGAAGCAGGCATTTGTAGATGGGAACCTAGAACTCAAAGGGAAATTCTGAAAAGGAGATATGCATTTGAGTATAAAAATCATGGCAGCCATGAGTGTGGGTGAGATTGTCTAGAGGGAGAGTTAGAGAATGAGAAGAGGAGTGGTCTGGGATAGAGCCTCAAGGAGTTCATACATTTAATGGCTGGGTTTGAGAAAGATGACCAATCAAAGGAAACAGAAGCCTCAGCTAAAGCAGTGGGTGGAAACTTAGAAACCCAGGAAGGAGCAGTGCCATGGAGTCCAGGTAGCTGAGAGCTTTAAGAAGGAGGGAGAGGTGAGCAGTGTTGACCTTAAACGGTGTCCTTTGGTGAGATTTTACTGTACATTGTCCAGGCTGGTCAATGATAACTCAAGTGTGCTTGTAAAACCAAGGGATTGTTTGCTAATAATGATTATTATCATTAACACAACTCTTAAGAGTTGTGCAAGAATACAGAGAGATCTAATTATTATCTCTCAATCCAATTTTCATGATAAATTACCCAGAAACATTAGAAATTGTCAAACTTAGCTTGATGCTTCATATGAATCCCTAAACAACCCTAAATGTGTTTGTATCATAGCTCCAGATTCCATAAATTCATTTTTTTAATTAAAAAAATTTTAAATGTGATGAAAAACACATAACATAAAATTTACCACCTTAATCACTTTTAGGTGTATAGTTCAATAGTGTTAGATACCTTTGCATTGCTGTGCAGCAGATCTCCTGGGGGTTTTTCCTCTTGCAAAACTGAAATTATTTCTATTAAACAACAACTTCCAATTTCCCCTCCCTCTAGCCCTTGGTAACCACCATTTTACTTTCTGTCTCTATGAATGTGGCTACTTCAGGTACCTCCTGTAAGTAGAATCAGGGAACATTTGTTTTTTTCTTTTTTGTGACTGGCTTATTTCACTCAGCTTAATGACCTCAAAGTTCATCCATGTCATCATAGCATGTGACAAGATTTCCTTCCTTCTCAAGGCTGAATTATATTGTGTTGAATGTATAGACCACATTTTGTTTTCACAGGTTCCTTTTAAAGAGTCAGCTCTCCAAAGTGCTCTTCCTCTGGTGACGTTTCTTCTGGCCCTATTTACCCAGAAAGCAGGTAGAAGAGATATGGCAAATCAGCTAGCAACTTTCTTCAAGAAAACTGATCCTCTAAATTAGTGGTGGACACACTTCCAGAAAGGGCCAGATAGTAAATATCTTTGGCTTTGAGGTCCATGTAGTCCCTGTCCCAACTCCTCAATGACTCACCTTGCAGTTTGTCTACTCATCTCTTGTACTTTCATATTCATTGTATGCATTCACTGTCTGTCTGCCTGCTAGACTATAAGCTTTGAGGGCAGGGGCTGTCCCCACCCAGCCTCAAGGACTCCTAGCACCTGGACTATTTTAAGGACTTCACTTACAGGATATTTCCTTGTGCATAATTTCAATGATGGTTCCTTATAATGAGGGAAATACTGTATTTGTTGACTAGCTGACTTCATCTTAGGCTAAAGGAATGTCTTTGTGGTGTCAGGTGTCTTGGGAAGGAGTTAGTTCATAATACTTACCTAGAGGACAATGTCCAGCCATTTAAAATATTATTATGCTACTGTATTCTGTGGCATTTTCTACAATAAAAAGTTCTCAACCAGCCGTCTTCTAACAGACTGTCAGGGGTTTGCATGCCAAGGTGCTGCAACCAAAGAAAAGTTTAAGACAATTTGATAACACCATGAGAGAAAAGGGCAGAAACATTTTCAGGGTAATATATGAGTTAATGGCTTATGTATTAGCATGAAAATGTTTCATCCTTCTTCTTTCTGTTCCTACTGACATCAAAGCTATTGCAGATGGTCATGTGTGTTGATCACCACACTCGGGCCCTGGCCAGGGGGGCAGAAGGGACCGACCTCTTATTTTTGTTCTACACTCCAGGCCCTGTGCCCAACATGCAGAGAAGGGGGTACCGTTTTCTAGTTGATACGTGGTGTCTTGTGTGCTAGCTGTGTCTGGACTGACTCCTGTTTAGTTCAAAGTTGTATAATTTTTGTTTGGCCTATACAATAGTCTCTTAACCTAGTCTTTCTGTCTCTTCTCCTAGATTAACTTTGTCATTCTTATGCTCAGAAAACTTTGGTGGATACTTAATATGCTCACAATGAACTACAGATTTCCTTGCCTGGGACTCAAGGCCCTCTGTAGGTCTGGCTCCCGTCCCATGGTCCTGCCTTTACCTTTCTGCATCTACCTTTCACCACACACTGTATGCTGTCTCTGCCTGAGCTGCACATTTGCTGGTTTCCCCAGCTGTTACTGTGCTGGTGGGCAGGGGGCAGGGTAATAAGGGCCAACATTTACTGACTCCAAAGTATGTGTTTAGCATTGTGCTAGGGGCTTTACGTGCCCTATCTCATCTATGTCTCAGAATAGTCCTTTGAGATAAGTTCAACAAACTACATCTTTCCAACCCTAAAGTACTTTATGTGTCTCATCTCCTTTTTTGAAAACGACCCTATGAATATAAAACCACATCTGATGAATACCAAATGCTCTTAACATCTATTTTTTGTTATCTTTCACGTACATTATCTCATTTAATTGTCTCAAGCACTCTGTGCAGGATATTATTATTCCTGTTCTTCAGCTGAAAAAACAAAAAACAAAAAACGCTGAAGCTCAGAAAGTTCAATAGTCTTCTTAAGGGCAAATAATTAATTATGGGCAGAGCTGATTCTGAGACCTTAGTTGGTTGGATACCGGAAGCTGGGCTTTTTTTTTTTAAATAAAATATATATATATTTTAAGATTTTATTTATTTGAGAGAGAGAGAGCATGCGCACACGAGTGGGGAGGAGGGGCAGAGGGAGAGGGAGAAGCAGACTCCTACGGGGTTCGATCCCAGGACCCTGAAATCATGACCTGAGTGGAAGGCAGATGCTTAACCGACTGAGCTGCCTAGGCGCCCTCCCCCAAAGCTGGGCTCTTAAAAGATCAGTAGTTCTCAAACTTAATCGCCCATAAGAATTGTCAATCACCAGGAGCTAGTTTAAAATGGGCACTAATTACAGGGATTTTGCTGCAGTAGATCTAGGGGAGGGCCCAAGAATATGCATTTTTCACATACAACTGGGGTGATTCTTCTACAGGTGCTTTGTGGAACATGTTTTGAGAAGCCCTGTGCTAGACTGTCCTGCTCAAGTGATGGGTATTTACTTCTTTCTGACAATGTATGGTTAGTACATTCAGCTGCTTTTGGATCTTGGTTACTGGGCTAACTCATAGTGTAGAGAAGGATGCTTCCTTTTCTTTTGTTGTGATGAGAGCAAATGCATCCATTTCATCCTGAAAAGAGTCTCTGAAATCTTTGGATTTAAGAAGCAGAGCACAGATCTACTTCACACCACTTAAAATAGCAATCTGCTTCTTCAGAAGGACAGTGTTTCCCACTCTGATTCTGGAGGTGAAAGCAAGAATTCTCTGAAAGAGCGTTGAAAGCATTGGTTATACATTGAGATCCTGCAGCTTGGCCAATGATAGATTTGTCAATGCTTGGGAAATCTTGATTTCCCTGATAGCTTTAACAGAGTGTGGTAATAGGCAGTGGTTTACTGGTTGCCTCTAAACCCTGAGTGCCACTCCTACCAAGTGTTCTGAGTTGCAGACCCAGGCTATGGGTTGTTGGAAGCATGAGAATTGTGTTGAGTGTAAAGTCAATGGACTATGGATCCATATTTGGGAGGCCTGGTAAGGGGCCCTTTTAGACACAGCTAAGGCATTCATTCATTGAGGGAAATGGCCTTGGCAATACTGGGATCACCACAGAGCACTGAGCCAGAGGGGATTATTCTCAAGCCTTACAACCAGATGGAATTTACTCTGCTAGGTTTTAGACTTTCTTGGGACACATGATCCTTTTTTTCCCTTCCAATTTCTCCCTCTTGGAGTGGGAATGTCTATCCTATGCTTGTCTCACCATTTGGAAGCAGATGACTTGTCTGGTTTCATAGGTTCACAGATGGAGAGGAATTTTGCTCCAGGATGAATCATACACCAAGTCTCACCTATATCTAATTTAGATGATATTTAGTTGAGATTTTGGACGTAGAGTTGATGATGGAATGGCTTAAGACTTGGGGGATGTTGGGATGAAGTGATCATATTTTGCATGTGAAGATGACATTCATTTTAAGGAGCCAGAGGGTGGGCTGCTATTTGTGTCCCCTCCAGATTCATATGTAGAAGTCCTAACTTCCAGTAGCTCAGAATGTGGCCTTATTTGGAAATAGGGTCATTGAAGCTATAATTAGCAAGATGAGTTCATACTGCAGTAGGATGGGCCCTAATCCAATATGACTGGTGTCCTTCTGAAAAGGGGAAATGTGGATACAGACACACACACAGGGAGAACATCTACAAACCAAGGGATGCCAAAGATTGTCAGCAAACCATCAAGACAGGCATGGAACAGTTTCTCCCTTGCAGCCCTCAGGAGAAACCAAACCTGATGACACCTTGATCTTGGAATTCTAGCCTCCAGAGCTGTAAGACAATAAAATTTCTCTTCTGTAAGTCACCCAGTTTGTGGTACTTTGCTATGGTGGCCCTAGCAAACTAATACAGATTTTGGCAGGATTTAATGTTTTCTGGACACAGAACTTCTTCCCTGAAGACTGTCTGTGTCCCAGAGTTAATCATTAAGGACTCCATTTTGAGAAAATTCTAAGATATCATAGGAAAGATCACAGAATTAGAGTTTAATTACCAAAATGTCAGTGACGTTTGGTGTCTCTACAATGCCACTCCCTGAAGCCATGGAATCAACAACCACAGCCCAGAACCCAGCCTCATGACAGGCCTTAGGGTTAAACATTACCAGGCATCTGTTGTGACCTGTAGTAGATTCTGTTGAAAACAAGCACTTGAATGTAGTGAATTCCTGAGTGTTCTCCACTGAGCGCCACTTACGATGCTCTCTTGTTAACTGTGCCAAGATATTTTTGGCTTGCCCTCCATCTCAGTAAAGCCAGGAGTCAGGAAAGCAAGCTCCCAGATTTCCGGTCCCTAGTGGCCATGGCAGGTTTCAATCTGTTCACCATCTGTCGGTGTCTGACCAGTGAGGAGCCTCTATGAAGACAGCTGGGGCAGAGAATTGGAAACTTGTTATGCTAAAGATGTCAGGGAAGCTTTCTTTAGGCTTGCATCACAGGCTGCCTCTGAACTGGTGTTTGTCATGGTTAGAGCTGAGTTTAAAAAACTGTTTCTTTCTTTGATAAAAAGGGATTATTTCTAAAGGGGAGGTGCATGGAAAAATAATGCGCCCAGACCAGTTAGGGAACCATTCCAAATCCTTGTGGATAGTATGGAGGATGTATTAAATACAGTTTCAAACAGCTATCAGGTTGTTACCAGGCTCCTTGACAAGGGATGTGTGGGCATGGAGACATATCAGACTCCTCCAAGCAGGTTTCTGAACTGATTAGGGAGCAATACGTCCTTATAGTGCAATGCACTAGGACTTTGCTGAGAACACTGCCATCAGCTTGTCTTTGTCTCAAAGAAGACTATATTGTCAGGTGGACTGAAGGCTTTGGGGTACAAGAATTTACTGTATAAAATCCAAGGTTCTCTAGGACAGATGATGTCAAAGCTCCAAGGAAGGAGTATCAGCTCGGGTCTTGGTGTTCAGTTTTCTATCTTGATCCCTTTCCAGCCAGAATTCTTAGCTGCCATGATGCACAACTTAGTGAGTCCCCGAAGGCAGAAGGCGCATGAAGTAATTTACTTTTGATATTTTAGCATAATGGCAGCTCCTGTTTGCCTACATCACTAGGGTTACTGGATTCATTTGTCCGGCAGAATGGGATGTTTTCCCCAGTGGGAAAATGTTTAACACTTCCTTAGCCAGGAAAGGCAGAATGGGGCTTGGTAGGGAGTTAGCCAGCTGTGCAGGGGGTGATCTCTATTATGGGGAGAGGGGAATTTGATATGCATAAGGGGCTTTAGGGTCAGGAATAGCAGAGAAAGGATATGGTGGGGATCATGCTCAGGTGCAGTGTTCTCAGGAGTTGGGAGTGCCTAATGAACTGGATTCATAGACTGGGAAGATGGGAGGTGGCCACTCCATCACTCACAGTCTAGCTAGAAAATAGAAGTCCTCCAAAATGTTTTCAACAGAGAGAATTTAATACAAGGAATTTATTACATGGTGAGAGCTGAGAAGCCACACATGGGATGGTGAGGCAAATTAAAGTTGAATAAAGCAAGAAGCCTCCACTGGCTGTAGCATCAGAAGTGCATTAACTAGAGCCCAGAAGCTTGGGCACTAGGTGGAAGTGGGCAGGTGATCAGCATGGCCCTAATGGACAAGGCACTGTGGTAGGTGCCTTCAGGAGATGTTTATTAGTGTTGCCGTGGTATCTCTGGGGATCAGACAGGGGTCAGAGAAGTGTATTAAATTGCCCAAAGTCACACCAGGGCAAAGTCAGAATTTGAACACCGGGCTGTCTGGCTCTGGTTTTCCGAGTCCCATGGTAAGGAATAGGATCTGGTCTTTTGAGGAAGAGGCTCTCTGGGGTTGCTTAGGCAGAAGATGACAGGGTTGAGAGGCATGCGGGTGAGGAGGCCATTAGGTGAGGGAGTTTTTAGGTGATTCAGTGCCCCAGCTTGAGGTTCATGGGCTCTCCAGCATTGCTGAGGTCAGCTCAGGGGCCAGTTTCCCATGACGAAAGCAGAGCCTGCCCACGACAGTGACTTTCCTCTTCCTTAGTGAAGATTTTGGTCTGGGTCAAAGACAAAAGGGTACCTCTTCATGGGAGGAGGCCCCACAGATGGGCCAGAGCTGGGAGAACAATGGGAAGGCTGAGGCTGATGTCTGTCCGGCAGGTACTTTACCCTGCTTGGATTTGAACATCGGAATTTTAGGAGTAGCCACATGAAAAATGAGAAAGCCGGTTTGGCTGTGGTTTGGGTGATGGGGGAAGAGAGTGAGGGAAACTTGCAGGTCATGCCAAGATTTCAAAGCAGGAACAACAGCTCTTTGGACCAGCTACAGGCAGAGCTCTTGCTGCAATGTTATCTGCCAGGCAGCCAGCTACATTCTGGGAAGACAAAGGCAATGTCAACCCCCAAATCCTTTGAGCTCATCTCTTTTTGACTCACAGTTGGATCTTCCCCATGAACAACACTTTGTGGAGGTTTGGAATGGATTTTTGTGTTGCAACAGTGTTTTCTAGCTGGTTGCCTAACTTAAGTGATGAGTCTGCAGAATATGCCAGGAGGATCTGAACTCAGATGACGAGGCCACATTTACTGCAGTGCTGACTACTTTATGCACAGCATCACAGCATGGTGTCCAGGTCATTGAAAATGTTTTTAAAGTTCACAAACGGGTTAATCCAAGTATTCATGGCATGGGATGCCATCTATGAGATGTTTGTGTTCCCTCTGTGTTCTCTAGAGTGATGATTCCACAATATTATCACCAGGAGCTCAAAGCTCCTTCTCTAGCCGTCCTCATTCCCCTCTCATTCTGTTAGCTCCTTCTGAAAGGAAGGAGGAGCATTTTATCCCCATGGCAGAATCTAAGCCCCAGGCGTCCTGCTCCCCATCTTTGCACCCCCAGAGTGCAAGCACTCAGGCCTGCATAAGCAATTGCTAACGTGGGTGACAAGAAATACTGCTTCAGAAATGCTAATCTGGATAAACAGAAAACTTTCAAAACTAGTGTTAAGAGTTGAAGGAAGAGGAAAAATTGCAATGGTAATTTGACTCAAAGCTTCTTACATCCCAACCTGGACTCTGCTGGTGTCTTCTGTGGAGAGCACTGAGTCACATGGTTCTTTGTTTGGGACTGCATGAAGACCATCCATTTTGGGTGTGATTGTCCTGGTCTGGCAGGTGATGATCTCATTTCATTGGACAGTTTGGCCGGAAGAGCCGTTCATTTATTACACTCATCACAATAACATGCCCAGGAATTTGCTTCTGTGCTTGGAGAATAAGCCCACTTCATAAACGACCCACCTTATTTGGCATAGTATATATACAACATGACTGATGGCTCTCCTGGGAGCGGGGCAGGGGGTGGGGGGATGAGATTGGAGAGGAGGAGGGGAAGCGAGTACTTGGCCCATTTACCAGAAAATGGCAGCCATGCAGATCTGCTAGTCCCTTAAACCTCATCGTCTGGGAAAATAGGACTCAGCAGTTTGCCCTGACAGAAAGAGCTTGGCACTAATAGGTCCTGGGCCCATAGTCCTTCCAGGGAAAACCCAAGTCTGCCTGCTACAGGCACATGGATGACTGACAGGGCGAGCCCGGGCTCACCCACTGCTTCTGCAGCTTCCCCCCGGCACCCTGGCCCTGGATGCCTCACTCATTCACCAAGTATAGCATGGATGGCTCCTCCAAGTCTCCTTTGGCACGTGCTAGGGATACAGTAGGAGAACGTTGTTCTCAAGGGGTGTAGAGTCCTGAAAGAAACCAACAATTTTGGGGTAAGTGGTAGGCTGAGGAGAACACCCACCTCGTTCTTTGAGAACACAGAGGGGTTGTTTACTGGCCCAGGGAGTAGTGGGTGAGGTTAGTTGTTGGGGTTCATTCTTCAAAACTCTGCTGACAATTGCTTCTAAACTTGCACCCAGAAAGTTCTCATGTGAAACACTGCGGAGTCTCGCTTTCTCTCTTTTATCACTTCCTCTTTTCTTTCTCTGCTCTTGTCGTTTTTTTTTTTTTTTTTTTTCCTGTCTCTCTGCAACAAGAAACTCTGAACTGTGGTCACCTTTTCAAAAGTTAGCTCATAGAATTGGGACCAAATCTGTCACTGCAAGGCCAGGGTTTCAGAGCAGGTGTGGACAGGATGGAGTCCGGAGAAACACCCAAGTCTGACTGGCAAGTCAGAGGCAGCCATTCCCAGGCCGGGCCTGGCTGGAAGTCAGGGCCCAAAGGTGGTCTGGGAGCAGAGGTTGGCTGGAAGTCCAAGGAGGGCGGCTGAGGTGGCCATCGCCGGAACAGGGCAGAGAAATGCCCAGCCCCAGCAGAATGCAAGCAACAAAAGCAGCCTCTGGTATTCCTGCTGCTGGGCACAGCCCCCCTGTGAGCCTAGAGGGGGCAGGTGGGAGTGGTGAGCGGGCCAGTTCGGGAGTTGTTTAGGGCAAAAGCAAGGGCAGTCTGGCACCTGTCTGGCTTTAGTCCGAGACATCTTTTGCTGTTTTTGATTTCTTGAAGTGCGGTCCAGAGTCCTCCTATTAACTTCTGGAGGAATTCAGTTTTGGGGAGCCCTCAAAATGCTAAGAAACAACCTCACCTTGGGCTGCTGTTGTGGACTGGCTTCCATTTCAATTTTCTACAGCTGATTTCCTTCCACGTTTAAAAAAAAAAGCGATGCTGTTTGTTCTGTCCCATGGAACTGCGATTACTCACCCCCTGGGAGGATGCTCCCCTCCCCCTGGGACTCTGGTAAGAGCAGGGGAAATTCCTTTCCCCACCAGCCCTGAGGAATCCTCATGATGCTGGTTTCCATTTTGGTCAAAACTGAGATGAAAGAGTTCGATCCAGCATTTAAGAGAACTATAATTTTGATCCCAAAGGAGGCAAGGCGAGATGGAAAACTAGGCTACCCTTTCATCTGTCCTGTGAATGAAGAGGCGTATCCTGTTACAGATTGAATGACTCTGTGCCTTGAACTTCTAGGGCAGGTCCCACCTATAAATCTAAGCCTCTGTAGGTGAGGAAAACCACAGTGAGAAGGGGCTGGATTTTTTTTCCCCACCAAAGTGTTGTTAAATATTATTGTACATCAGCTGTCTCAGTCCGTTGGGGGCTGCTCTAACAAAATATCACAGGCTCGGTGTGAGACAACAGAAATTTATTTCTCACAGGTCTGGAGGCTGGAAGTCTGGTCACATGAGGGTTCTCTCCTGGCTCGCCCACTTCTTGGTGAGTCCCCACCTGGCAGAAGGGGCGAGGCAGCTCTGTGGGATCTCTTTTATAAGAGCACTAATCCCATTCATAAGGGCTCCACCCTTGGGATGCAAGCACCTTCCCCAGGCCCCACCTTTAACACCATCACCTTTGAGGGTTAGGATTTCAATATGAATTTCAGGGAGGGAAACAAACACTCAGATCAGAGCATCTACCTTCTTTTTGGCTTTGTGCTTTTGTAATAATTTTATAAATTCAATTAGGAATACCAGGATTCCTAGGGAAAATTTCCAACTGGTAAAAACGGGACAACTTATTTTAGACAATCTCGGACATTTCTATTCGAAGGATTCTTTTTACACCTCCTTACTTTCAGTCCTTCCGATATTTGTAACTGTGGGGACATTACTACTCCTAGATTTGGTATTCGTCAAAAAAGTTTTATTTAGGGGCGCCTGGGTGGCTCAGTCGGTTAAACGTCTGCCTTCGGCTCAGGTCATGATCCCCCAGGGTCCTGGCTTCTTCCTCTTCCCACTTGTGATCTCTCTCTCTCGCTCGCTCGCTCTCTCTCAAATAAATAAAATAAAGAATATTTTAAAAAATTAAAAATTTTTATTTAAATTTTAATTGTGGAAAATGTACATAACATGAAATTTACCATAACAGCCACCTCTAACTGTACAGTCGTGTTAAGTGTATTCACACTGTTGTGTAACTGATTTCCAGAATTCTTTCTATGTGTAAAACAGAAACTCCCCACTTCTCCCTCCCCCCCAGCCCTTGTCAACTTTCTACTTTCTGTCTTCATGAATTTGACAATCCTAGGTACCTCCTATAGGTGGAATCGTACTCTAACTGGCCTACCTCACTTAGCATAATGTCCTCAAAGATTCGGTGTTCTTTTATTTCATCTTTAAAATAATATTTTCTCTTAACATCTGAAGCCTAACCCATTCCAATGTTGGAAAGGTCATCAACAGAACTTAAATAATACTCTTGAAGCCTGGAAATTTTAAAGAGCAGTGTGTATTCAGGAAACGACATATTGCTCATAGCAGAGTGGAACATCTCAGAGGTGAAAAATCAAATGGACCGTAGCCTCCCTACTGAAGGGAGAGGGGTCGTGGCGAGTGGTCCCTGCTGGGAACCTCCTGTCTATCAGGGAGCTGAGCCCGCAGGCTCGAAGCCAGGGGCAGGGCACGCTCTGCAGATGTGCCGTGCTCACGGGTGGGTGCCCGTGGTTGTGCTGCTCTCCCGGGGGCTGCTGGGACAGCTGCCATGGAGTGGGGTTGGCAGTGGCTCTGGAGGGAGACATCTGCTCGGGCTGCCACTAGAGCAGAAAAATAGGAGGCAGCTGCATAGAAGCAAAGAGAAGGACAGAGGAGAGGATGCCCAAGGAACACCCTCGACATCCTTGCACTCCCAGCCCCAAAGCATGGTGCTCCCAGGCTAGTAGGGGAATACCAAGGAAGCTATTTGAAGCTATTCTTGGACAGAGAGGCTCATGCCTGAGCAGATGCCCAGCCATGTCACACAAATGCTGGAACAAGGGGGCCACTGGCTGGGGACACCAGGCTATTCATCTCACAGACGTGGCCTCTAAAAGCTTCTTGGGGTTTTCTTGTGTCTCAGCAGCCATGCAAATAATCTCTAAGAACCGTGACACCATCTTTTTCACAGAAATGTAATTTGCTACTGTCTGTCAGTAACACAAATTTCCCACCCCGAAGAGCCAATGCATTTTCTTGCTATTTATCAAATCTTTTACACTCTGATGACTAATGGAAAATACAATGGCAATTTGTTACTGTTTTGGCATTGTTTGCTATCAGAAATGACACTGGAACAAAAGGGTAATCAGTTACCATCGCATTCAAAATTTATTCTCTCCTGAGGGAATACACACACTCACGTAGCAATAGGGGTTGCTAACCACACTGTCTGTAGGCTTTATAAATTATCTATGTAGGAATTTTCACTTTAAAAAGCCGTGTTCCCATATATCAGCTCATTTTGGCGCCACGAGAATGTTTATGATATTGCTTTAGTTGAAAAGAGGGAGGCTTAAAGGAGAAATGGCTTGTCTAAGGCCACAGAGGAAGTCAATTGGGGCTAAAATATAGGTCTCGAGAGTCCTAAACCACAGCTCTTTTCACTAAACTGTACTTGAGAAGAACGTGTTCGAACCAGGGCACGAAATAGAAGAGATTATCAGTTTCTTTCTCCTACTGACTGGCAGTGCTCGGCCCCACTCTCAGCCTAAGCAACCCTGAGATGTTATATTAGCCATGACTTAAAAATCAAGGGGACATAACTATTAGGTTGAACTATTTAAAACTACCATTTTCTAAAAAAGATTAAAATAGTCAAATATCAATGATTTCATGTTTCAAACTAATCCATCTCCCCAGATTTACAGAGGTTACATTTCCCAAGCAGCATCAAATTGGTCTTTTTGTTGGTTAATTCGGCTGGTTGCTTTCCTTTCAGTTTTGCTGCCCCTTGATCTGAATGGGCCGGTGGCCTCAGATCATTAATTTAGTGGCCTCCATAACCAAATGGAGCCAATTGTAGAGGCAGTAGGCCAAACTGTGCAATTAGCTCAAACCCGGCAATTCAGGGTCATGTAAATATGACTCACAAATGGCCAGCCTGCAAGAATTTGCAACAGGTCTAACCGGCTCCTGTTGCTGCACATTTTGCCTGAAAAGGGAATTAAATCAGTATTCTTTTCCATTCATCTGGCATAAATTCATGTGTTCTGGTGAGTGGAAGACAGCTGATTTCCAAGGCTGTTGCAGGGGGATGATTAGAAAATCAGGAGGGTATCTTGGCCGAATGTCAACACTGAAGCAAGGGGGCAGTGAGTCAAGTGGCTAAAGAGGCACACATTAGAGTCATTCATTCTTACGGCGGCAGAAGCTGGAAACTTGCACCACTGGCCAGGCTTCCCACCATCTGGAGCGAAATCAGGACACTCCCACCAGGCATGGCCGAGCTCCAAGTGGGGGCAGGCAGGCAGAAGGGCTGTGGTCACACTGCAGGGAAATAGAGCCTCCCGCTTCCCTGCAGGCAACAGAGAAGTGAGGATGGTGCAGCCTGCACTTTCTTTTCTGGTTCTAAGGTGCTTTTGTGAGCCACTGGATATCAGGCACGAAATGATGAAGCTGGAAAGCTCCTGCGGTTGCCGCTTTGGAAGAGCTGTGTTTTTAAGGCGCTGCACCCGGAGTTTCTCAGGGCCCCTGTTTCTGGCAATAAGACCTTCATTTTCCCTTCACATTTCATGTGAAGCGAGCTCGCAAAAGGCCTGTATCAGGCCGAAGAACCCTGATTCCCTCAGCAGGGTTACAGACCCAGCAAGCTGAAGTTAGAAAGACAGATGGGGCGGTGGTCCACAGTCTCAGCATGAATATTGCAGAGCGTGCCGGAGGGAAGCAAGGGCTTCCATAGAGTCGGGGGGTAGGGGTGTATCGGGAAACCAGTTCTCTGGCAAAAATACAAAACAACCCTGATTTGCAAAGTCTGCCGATTTCCATGGTGTAAAGATACTCCCCCTGTGACCAATGTCAAACCACCAATAGTTTAACAACCAGCTTGGAAAACTCCTGGATGTTTGACAATCTCTCCTGAGCCCGTGTGGACTGGCTCAAATGCAGCTTGGCTTGGTGGCTTACAGATTGGAATTGGGGAAATTTGGGAACAGAGGTTGAAATGTAAGGATCCTGTGGAGGAAGTGAGTGTCTCAGGGCAGACCCATCTCCTCCCTATCCTGCCACCCTCCCTTCCTCCTAAGAATGTTCCCTGGATAAATCTCGCTTGGGACAATCATCTCAATCCTAGGCTCTGTGTCTCAGCAACCTGACCTAAAACACTGTGCCCACTCAGTCACACCCAGAGCCCAAGATCTTCCTAGAGATACCCTCACACACCTGCTGCACCATCAACCATGCTCACTGCTCATGCAGACGTAGGGACTACCTGTTCCTGTTGGGGTGGGGGGCGGGGGCAGGTGGAGTGGCAGTGGAGGTTGCTGCTTATCTCCTGGGGTGGGGGGTGGAGGCTGTCGAGGGGTTGTCACATTGCCCCATGCATAATTTAAAATACCTGTCTCCATGAGTAGAAATTTGGTTAAATTGTTTGGAAGGTAGAACCAGCTTTTAGGCGGGACGGGTTTGTAGAGTGCTAAGATAGGTTTATTCGGAAGGAAATTCTTGTGACCCCAACCGAAAGAATTCAGTGTGTAATGATCAATTTTTCTTCCAATTATGCAAATGTTAGGGCTGTGTTATCTGCATTTTGGCAAACACATTTTTTAGTTAAGCCTCAGGTTCCTAATGTGCAGCAATGAGCGGCAGAGATGAACTGATCTTTAAGGCATCCGTCTGTTCTATCCTTCTATGCTTCTGGGCTGCTAGTGTATGATTTACTCACACTTTCCTATACGGTTTTTAGTCCCTTTGTCAATCTGACTGTTGTTTTTTGTACTCCTGGGACATCTAGTATTCCACTAAATAACATTCTTTAGTTGTGCCACAAATAAAGTGTGTTTCAGCTAAATATACTTTGGGGAGCAGCCTACGTTACCTGTACATCTCCTCCAGAATCTTTGATATCCTAGGGTACGTTCTCTATCAAGGGAAACTTAATGCTCATGGGTTTCCAAACTTTATAATCTCAAATAATTTTTTTTCTAGGGATAGCATATTCGTCTCCTAGGGCCGCCATAACAAAGTCCACAAGTTCGGTGGCTTAGAGCAACAGAAATTTAGTTTTTCACAGTTTTAGAGGCTGGACGTTAAAAATCAAGATTTTGGCGGGGCCACGTGCTCTCTGAAGGTTTTAGGGAGAAAGTCTGTTCCATGTCCTTTCCTTAGCTTCTGGTGTTGTCAGCAGCCCTTGGTGTTCTATGGCTTGTAGACTCATCAGTCATTCCTGTATCTGGCTTGAACAGACATTACATGCATTCTTCCTGTGTGTCTCTGCGTCTTTTCTCCTCTCTTATAACAGCTGCATAGACACCAGTCCTATTGGATTAGGACCATCCTTAATTGAATACAACCTCTTCCTAACTTGACTACCTCTGCAAAGACCCTATTTCCAAATAAGGTCCTATTCCCAGGTACCAGGGATAAAAGGTTCCACGCATCTTTTGGGGGGACACAATTCAACCCACAACAGATAGTTATTAATATTTTCTAAAACTAGTATACTCCAATGAACGCATTTTAGAAAATGCTGTCCCAGGAACTTGAACTGTAATTAGGATTCACTCACCAGGCACATGGTAAAACACTTAGGTCAGGAATTCTTAATATGATAGCAAGGGGTTTGTGCCCTTGGCTGAGAAAAGAAGTTCTATCTTTGTATTAAATTTCTCATTTCCTTCATTTATGAGTGTAGGCAACCAAGCACAGTACTATCAGTTGTAGTTGGTCAATAGAAGTCAGATATTTTCATCTAACACTGCCGCTACTGTAGATGTCTTGGGATATCATTTACACTCATCACCATTTTTTCATTTGTACATTAAAAGCACTACTCTGAGAAAGAGACTGTAGGCTTCACCAGACAGACAAAGGCATCCATGGCCCTAAAGAGTTAAGAACCTCTGTCCCTGTCATGGCTTCCATGACCTGAACAACCCAGTGTCCATAGAAGGGTTTAACTGAGAGATGACCAACCAGCAGAATCTTTCCATTTTTACAAATAAAGAATAAATAAGCCAAACACAAATATTATGACACATTTTATTTGTAAATGGAATACCCAATTAGGGCAAAATGTAAGAATGAAATATACATAGGTACAATAAGGTATCTTGTACAATAATCTTCAATGATTGTCACTTTGTACTGATTTTTAATAGACCACATTACCAAGGAAAGATTTGTCTAGATTATCTGGGTATATTTTGGAAGCTATATATGCATAAGAGTATCTGACTAATTTCTAGGAAACATGCATTCCTTTTTGTGTGTGTTGAAATGTATCAAATAGTTGAATATATTCAACTATATTCCCCGAGAAAACTGGAAAGTCCCAGATAAACCAGGATAAAGCTCTGGGCGGCATGAATGAGCATGGTCACGTTGCTGCCCAGAGTCCTGACAGACGTCACTGTGTGAAGGTTTCCCCCGGACA
Organism: Mirounga leonina; assembly: GCF_011800145.1. NCBI lineage: Eukaryota > Metazoa > Chordata > Mammalia > Carnivora > Phocidae > Mirounga > Mirounga leonina. Next base: position 6,898,996 of record NW_023270709.1, on the reverse strand, counting down.
TGTTACCCCCCAGAGCACTTTGGCCTTATGAAAGCACAGGAGTGTCAAAGACCAAATTCCAGCACGGCTCTGCCTCTGAATCATCTTGGAACTAGGCATGTCACCTAATCTTCTGAGCCTCTGTTTCCTTATCTGTGATAAATGGAGATAGTGGTGTGTGTGCTCTCTCTCTCAGGGCTACTGGGAGATTCAGCTGAGATAATTATAAACTGTAAAAGGGCTGTATGAATATAACACATAGAACAGTTCTTTAATTTCTCATGGCAACATTAAAGTGGGTATAAATTGGTTGACAGCCTTCTCTTGGATTACGAGAAGAATAAGAATATTAGCCTGCTAATCTTTTGTCCTTTTCCTCATGGCTTCAGTAGCCAGGGCTTGGTGGGCAGTCAGCCAGCTGTACAGGAGGTAGTCTCTATCATGGGGAGAGGGGAATTCGATATGCATGAGGGGTTTTGCAGTCTGGAATAGGAGAGCCTGTGGTAAGGTTCTGACTTCCTTAGTCTTAGGCAGCTACCATCATGGTGGGACTTCAAAGGTCATATAAAAGGACCCTCCTATTGGGTCCCACAGGTCTTCCCAAGTCCCTGATGTTCTCAGCTTAAAAGGTACTCCCTTGCCAAACCATTATACCTCCAAGAACCCCGTGTTGAAATGTTTATTATTTAACCTGATTTCAACCTTATTAGATCAACACTATGAGGATTTATCCATTTAATTATTGTTGGACATTACTCACTCCAGAGCTCCATAATAAAGCATGAAAGTATTCTGAGGTCTGGACTCTTAGCTGTGTGCTCTTGGGCAAATCACTTATCTTCTTGAGGATCAGTGCTCTCATCAATGAAATGAAGATTTTTGTCTTTTCCTCACATACTTCCTATAGGATTATGGTTGGGATCATTGGAGGTAATGAAGAAGAAATTGATTTTTGTACAGCAAAGCCCATTTGACAGAGTGGAAGATAGTTTCATTATTACTGTTGTTAAAAAAATAAATGTATTGGTCCGCTTTCCAGTATAGCTCCCTGACAGTGAGGGAGACAAGGAGCCAGTCAGTTTCAAAGGGTGAGTTTGGAGAAAAAGGTGCTGACTGTGGAGGTCCTGTTGAGGTTAGGTGCTGCAGTGAGAAGCTCCCAATATCCTGGATATGACCTCAGAGTCTTAGGGACCTGGAGACAGCCTAAGTGGGGAGGAGAGAAAATTAAATGGAAAATTCAAGATAACTTCACTTACTTCACCTTTTGTTAGGTGCCAGCTCAGCCCACCACTGAGACAGGTGATAGAGAAACTGCAGACCTGTATAAGCTCCTATGTGCATATTTCATCCTCAGTAGGAGAACAGACCACTGACAAAGAATAATACAGACCAACAGGCAGGGCAGGACACAGCCTAAAGGAAAATAAAGAAACAAGCTATGTACTGGGCCTGGCCTTTTTTGAGGTGGACTGGTTGACTGGCAATGGACAACCTAGGGTGGGCCCTAGGTGTGGTGGCTGATGGGGTCAGTGGAACATCTGCCAGATCCAGCACTCAGGCCTTGGGAAAGTTGACTTGCCCTGGGGGATAGGACTGAAAACCTGTTACCAGGCTGGGTGAGGGCAAGCTCAGTTCAAAGCACTTCCTTCTTTGTGGGCCCTGTGTCCCTTGTGATTAGAAGGATTATGCTAAGTGAAATAAGTCAAGCAGAGAAAGTCAATTATCATATGGTTTCACCTATTTGTGGAACATAAGGAATAGCATGGAGGACATTAGGAGAAGGAAGGGAAAAATGAAGGGGGGGAAATTGGAGGGAGAGATGAGCCATGAGAGACTATGGACTCTGAGAAACAAACAGGGTTTTAGAGGGGAGGGGGGTGGAGGGATGGGTGAGCCTGGTGATGGGTATTAAGGAGGGCACGTACTGCGTGGAGCACTGGGTGTTATACGCAAACAATGGATCGTGGATCACCACATCAAAAACTAATGATGTATTGTATGGTGACTAACACAACATAATAAAATTTAAAAAAATAAATTAATTAAAAAAATTAAAAAAAAAAAAGAAAGGATTTGAGTACCTGCTTTCACAGGTGCACCTTCTGTGATCCAGCAGGTACAGTACAGGCTGTGGTGTAAGCTCTGCCCTGATTCTCTTCCCTGTAGACTGTGGCTGTGGGCAAGTTGCATCACTTCTCTGGCTGCCTATTCATTTGTATAAAATGAGGAAATTGGTCTATATGAACTCTAAGGGCACCTTCTAGCTTGGCATCAGGTTGTTCTATGATCCAAGACTGGTTTCTAAGGAACTCAAGAAAAAGTATGGCATATGTGACTGGAGCCTAGGGATGGAGTTCCTTTTCTGAAATTATAGAATCTTCCTATTAAAAGCAAATACTGGCTAGTATGGCATGACTCAAAAAATTAAACATAGAATTACCATATGATCCAGAAATTCCACTTCTGGGTATTTACCCAAAATAATTGAAAGCAGAGACAGGCAACTGCATTCCAATATTCATGGCAGCATTATTCACAGTAGCCAAAAGGTGGAAACAACCCAAGTGTCCACTGAGGGATGAATGGAAACAAACATTGATGTATACATACAATGGGGATATTATTCAGCCTGAAAAAGGAGAGGAATTCTGACATATTCTACAACCTCGAGGGCATTATACTGAGTGAAATAAGCCAGACACAAAAGGACAAATACTGTATAATTATACTTATATGAGGTACTTAGAATAGGCAAATTCATAGAGACAGACAGCAAAAGGGTGTTTACCAGGAGCTGAGAGAGGAGGAAATGGGATGTATTATTTAATGAGTACAGAGTTTCAGTTTGGGATTATAAAAAATTCTGTGGATGGATGGTGGTGATGGTTACACATCGATGTGAATGTACTTGATGCCACTAACCTGCACACCTAAAAATAGTTAATTTTATGTTCGGTATATTTTGTCATAATAAAAAAAACATAAAGTGGGAGAAAATATGTGTGAGACATAAGCTGGCAAAGGACTAGGATGTCAAATATATAAAGAACTTAACCAAATCAATAAGAAAAAGAACTAACCCAATGGTAAAATGGGCTTACCAGCTGGACAGCATAAAACCAAAGAGGAAATCATAATGGCCGATAAATATGAAAAGAGGCTCAACTTTATTAATAATCAGGATTTCCCCCAAACGAAAAGCACACTAAGATATTACTACATATAAGATAGGCAAAAAATAAAGTTCTGAAAATATTGTCAGCAAAAATTCGGAGCAGCAAGAACTCTGGTGAAAGTTGCGTATTGCTAATACCTCTTTGGAAAGCAGCTTGCATTATGTGGTGAGATTGAGATGGTCCAGCAATTCCACTCTTAGGTACCCAGAGAAACAGGCAAATGTGCAGCAGCGTATAATGTACAAGAATGTTCATGGCAGCATTGTTCACCTCAGCTGCATTAGGAAAAAATCCAAATACTCACCACCTATAGAATAGGTACATAAATTCTAATATGGTCAAATAATGAAATCTTATATTAACAATGAAAATGAGCAAATTTACAGACACAAAACAAGAGGAGTAAATTTTTAAAACATAACATTGAGCAAAAGAAGCAAGACAAAACATACAATGTGATCACATTTTTTTTTTTTCAGGTGGAAAAGCAGGTAAAATGGAACTCTGATATGTCAATTTAGGGATGGATACATAGTTGGCTACCTTTGGGGATGTCATGGGTGGAGTGTTTGTATTTCTTCCCCTGCTCCCAAATTCACATTGAAGCTCTAACTTCCAGTGTCATAGTATTAGGAGGTGGAGTCTTTGGGAAATGAATAGTTTAGGTGAGGTGGTGAGGGCAGAGCCTTCATGATGGGTTTGTAAGAAGAGACACCAGAGAGTTTGCTTCCTCTTCCTCTCTCTGCTATTTGAAGACACAGTAAGGAGATGGTCATCTGCAAGCCAGGAAAGGGGCTCTGATTAGAACCCAAACATGATGGGGACCTAATCTCAGACTTCCAGGTTCTAGAGCTGTGAAAAATAAATATCTGTTGGTTGAGCCACTCAGTCTACAGTGTTTTGTTTTAGCAGCCAAGACAGACTGCTGATACTGGGAGTGGGGGTTGGGTATGTATGCATTGGGGAGGGGCCCAAGGGGGGCTTCTGGGTACTGACAGACCTCAAGGAGGTTTACACAGGAGTTCACTTTCTTATTATTCATTAAGCTCTATGTGTATGTTTTATTCATATAAATGTACACAAATCTCAATGCAATAATTCACACTAAAAATAAAAAAAGAAGAAGTATATGTGGGTGTGCCAGTGAGTAGCTTCCTTGTCGCCTAGTTTCACGGGCATTGTGGCATGTCTTATGCAGGAGCAGGGAGCAGTGGTTGATCTGGCAACACAGTCAGGTAAAGCTGGGGTGAGGAGATGAGGGGGCATCTGAGAAAAGATGATAAAAATGAAATATTGATATATTCAGGTTGAGAATAGAGGTTCTGAGGAGTTATAATAACATTTTATTATTCGTTTTACATTGTTTATTACCTAAGCCACAATATGACAAATCTAATGCATTTCCCCCTGATTGATGATAATTCCATTGAGTTCCTTCTTTAGCACAGTCTTTGTATTTGGGAGAAAATGAACATTTTCTGGGTATTTGTAGGTATAATTTGGATAAAGGCAGAGAAAGGAATTGTTTTCAGAAGTGATATTATCACAATATATAAAGCATAATAAAGGGAGGCAATCGCATAAAATCTCACAAAATATCAACAAAGACAGAAATATCCAAAGCCTACCTCTTCTTCCAAAACAAACCATAGAATCTGGCATGCTCCCACAGAAACCTGGGCTTCTTGCAAGAGAGTTTTATAACCTCATTATAAAATGGAGGGACCCAGCACTGGGAGTGTGGGAAAGAAAGGGATGCTGAGTAATTCCTTACTCTAATAACACATTCTTCACAACTCTATAATAGCTTTGTTATATCTTGGAGCTGTTGACTCATAGGTCTGATGACTGAGATACTGAGAGAAGAGGAACTGCTCCTCCACTCCCTTCCCCCAGCTCCCAAGGACAACTCTCTTTCATTTCATTTGTGTTCAATATGTGTTTGTTGAATTAAATTCTTGAAAGCATCCAAAGGAGTTCAAAGAGCTCTGGAGATTCAGAGGATGAGACTTTCTAAGCAAGTTTTTTTGACTGGGAGTTGGAGGAAGACTTCATGAAAGGGAAAGAAGCTGAGCTAGACCTTGAAGAATAAATAGAGATGGGGGATGAAGTTGGATTTGAGAAGCAAGGCTGCAAAGGCACGAGGCAACAAGGACAAAACATGTTTGGAGATTGAGGTGATGTTCGGCTGAGTCTGTGGAAAGTCAGAGGGAGAGAGTTAAGTTGAAGTGGAACTGAGGAGGTTCATGCTAGAACCAGAAACAGTGCACTTTGCTTCACAGGCAATGAGGAAGGAAATCATTCCCATGATTTGATACAGAGGTGTACCTGGGTCAAAGGTCAGCCTGGTGGCAGTGTATAAGCTGGATTGGACAAATGATTGGCTGTGGCCCAGGGAATGAGTTAGGGGGCTGGGGCAGGAGATCTAGGCTGGAGTAAGAAGGGCCAGACAGACAAGGCTGGTAAAACACAGAAAGCAAGGGGCAACTGATGTTCAAAGAAAGAAAGAAAAAAAAAAAGGTATTAGCTACAGAATGGATTGAGCGGTGCAGGTAGAAACAGAGATGGCTGAGGTTTTTAAGACCCAGTGACAAGGGATACGAGGATGCCACAAATGGAAAAAGAATCTGGTGTGGGGGGGCAGATAATGAGCTATTTTCTACTTGCTAGGTCTGAGGTGCTACTGGTGGGACATCGAGGTGGAAGCATCCCACAGCTGGAAATTTGGAACTGAAAGTCTGGAAGGAGGTTGGGGCTGAAGCAACAGTTTCAGGAGACAAAGACCTGGCAGTGAGCCCTGGATGTAGATTGGCCCCAGAAGGAGGAGTGTGGAGCAAGAGAAGACAAAGTTTGGCAAAGCTGCATTATTAGGAAGAAGGAAAAAGAAGACATCATGAGCCAGAATCAAAGGATAATATAAATTATTGTCATTTTGTAGATGAAGAAATTATTTTATTTTTAGCTGTGTTCACTTAGCCCTGAGATTCCCATAGCCAGAGCTATTTATGCTCCGATCAGGTTTGGGTCAGCCCTGGGTTCTGTAAGGAAACCCATCATTTCTAGCTTTAAGTGGTTCCAAGAAGGTAACTTGTTTATTGAATAGACTTCTGCTACACTATTTGTCTTTGTTGCAGGTTATAGCTAAAACCTGTAACAGACGGGTGGGGGTGGGCAGTCAAGGGGTGGAGGAAGAGGGTGGTAACCTTTGTGAATAATGAATGCCTATAATTCTGCATGAAAAAGAAACAATAAATAACAAATACAAAGCTCTTAGTATGTGTAAGTAACTCTGCTAAGCATTTTGCAAGCATTATCCCACTTAATCTTTAATCCACCTGAGTAGATACTAACATCTTCCCATCTAACAAAAAGGAAAAGGATTCTCAGTGCAAGTAAGCTCACAAAGCTAGTTAACAGGGTTGGAGTCCAAGCAACTCAATCCCAAAGCCCTTGGTTTTAACTGTTACATTATCCTGAGAGAAAAACAAAAGAAGCAGGAACAAAGTATATATGTAAGAAAGAGGGGCACTTTGGGGCACCTGGGTGGCTCAGTTGGTTAAGTGCCTGCCTTCGGCTCAGGTCATGATCCCAGGGTCCTGGGATCGAGTCCCACATCGGGCTCCCGGCTCAGCGGGGAGCCTGCTTCTCCCTCTGACCCTCTCCCCTCTCATGCTGTTTCTCTCTCTCAAAAAAAAAAAAAATCTTAAAAAAAAAAAAAGAAAGAGGGGCACTTTGGTGCCTCAGTCAGTTAAGTGGCTGCCCTCGGCTCAGGTCATGATCTCAGGGTCCTGGGATGGAGCCCCGTGTTGGGCTCCCTGCTCAGGGACTGTCTGCTTCTCCCTCTCCCTCTGCCTCCCCCACCCCCAGCTTGTGCTCTCTCTCTCTCAAATAAACAAATAAAATCTTAAAAAAAAAATGTAAGAAAGATGAGAGGGAGGGAACTTTCAAGAAAATTAGTTGAAAATGTTAATTATCAAAGGTGCCTTGAACTGACAGGAAGAGAAGTCTCCAAATCTATAAAGTCATTAGAAGGTTTTTACATCCTAAAGTATAAAGGAGAATTTAAGATCCCCTAGAATTAATGATGCTTTGATCCAATCTCCCCTAAGATATGCAGAAGCCATCTCTGAGAAGAAGGCTTACAAGGTACTTGAGAATCATGAAATCTAAAACAAATTGTGAGGAAAGTAATGCCAGCAAGATAGCAGAATAGGAGTTTTCTACTCTCATCCCCTCATAGAACATTGATTTGACAATCACCCACAGATGAAAGTACTTTTTTGGGAGTCTAGGAGTCCAGCAAGGAAGTTCCAGCCTACTATTGGATTAAAAAAAGTCAAAGACTGGATGCATTGAAGAAGGTAAGAAAAACAGTTTCACTTTCCTGCATTACCCTTCTCCTAAGCTGGCACTGATGAGTGCCAAAAAAGACTCCTTTGGCTGCATTTCTCCCACGGGGGAAGGCAACAGTGTATGAGTAGGCACCAACTTCCCAAGCTGTGTAGGACACTTCCTAAGAGGCCCCGTTCTTTTTAACCCCACCCAGATGAGGTGATTTGCATAACTGGGGGGTTGGGTGAGGCTGGGAACACAAGAACTGGGGCTCAGCACCAATTAAAAGGATGCTACTAACTATTTTGCCACCCATCCTACTAAATACTTCACAGACTCCATCAGGAAGTCCACCCACAAGCCACTGGGGATGCCTTACCTGTGGTTCACCTAACTGGCCCATGGGCACCTCCAACATTCTGTGCATTTCAACAAAAATTGTGAAGTGGGTACAAGCATAGAAAAGTTCCATGAAAGCCTCGATTCTCTAACCAGACAGACTAGTGAAGTTTATTTCTTTCCCAAGCCAGTCAGTAAAGATTGGGAGAGGTGACACCTTCTTCAATGCAAAGACCACTGCGAGACTTCAGGGAACACAAAAACATCAAAGAAAATGTGTTCCAGCCAAAGAACACAATAATTTTCTAGTAAACCAGCCCAAAGAAAGGGAAATCAATGAATCGTCCAACAAAGAATTCAAATTAATTGTTTAAGGAAGTTCAATGAGCTACAAGAGAACAGATAGACAAGTTAATGAAACCAGGAAAGCAATACATGAACAAAATGTGAGGTTCAAAAAAGAGATAAAAATCATAAAAAAAGAACCAAATGGAAAATTTAGAAGTTAAGGATACATTGAATGAATGAAAAATGCAGAAGAAAGCATCAATATCAGACTTGATGAAGCAGAGGAAAGAATCTGTGAACTCAAAGACAGATCTTTGGAAATTATCCAGTCAGAAAACAAAAGAAAAACAGAATGAAAGCGTGAAGAATGCCTACATGAATTATAGGATATCAGTAGGTGAAACAATATACATATTATGAGCATCTCAGAAGGTGGACAGGGAAGGAGGCGGGGGAGATAGAGAGAGAGAGAAAGAAACACAAAGAGAGAGAGAGAGAGAGAGAGAGGGGAAGAGAGCTTATTTAAAGGAATAATGGCTGAAAACTTCCCAAGGGTAGAGAGATGGACATCCAGGTACATGAAGCTCATAGGTCTGCAAAGATTCAACCCGAAGAGGATTTCCCTGAGATATATGATAATAAAACTCAAAAATCAAAAAGAAAGTTTTGAAAGCAACAAGAGTAAAAGAAACTCATCTCATACAAAAGTATCCCCACAAGGCTATCAGTGGATTTCTCAGATGAAACCTTACAGGTCAGAAGAGAGTGAGGTGATATATTCAAAGTGCTAAAGGGAAAAAAATCTTGCCAACCAAGAATACTTTAACTGGCAAAGCAATCCTTCAAAAATGAGAAAAAGAAAGATTCCCAAACAAAACAAAAGCTAAGAGAGTTCATCACCTCTAGAACTGCCTTGCAAAAAATGCTAAAGGAAGTCCTTCAAGGAGAAATAAGAGGACACTAAATTGTAACATGAGAACATATGAAAGTATAAAACCCACTGGTAAAACTAAGTAGTCAAATTCCAATTCAGAATATTCTAATACTGTAATAGTGGTATGTAAATCACTTAACTCTGGCATAAAGGTTAAAAGACAAAAATATCAAAAAGTTATAGATAGAATAATTTGTTAATGGATATACAGTATTAAAGATGTAAATTGGGACATTGAAAACATAAAATGTGGAAGGGCTGGTAAAAGGGTAGAATTTTTGTATGTGATGAAAGTTAAGTTGTTATCAGCTTAAAATAGACTGTTATAACTATGAGATTTTTTTACATAGGTATTGTGGTAATGACAAAGTAAAAACCTATGGTAGATGCACAAAAGATAAGGAGAAAGCAATCTGAGTATACCACTATGGAAAATTATCAAGTCACAAAGTTAGACAGCAAGAGGGGAAAAAGAAACAAAAGAACTACAAAACAGCCAGAAAACAATTTATAAGACCACAATGATAAGTCCTTACCTATCAATAATTAGTATAAATGTAAATATAGATCAAATACGCCAATCAATTAGCAGAGTGGCTGAATGGATAAAAAACCAGACCCGACTATATGCTGCCTATAATAGGACACACATAAGCTGAAAGTGAGGGAATATAAAAAGATATTTCATGCAAATGGAAAACAAAAAAGGGCAGGAGTAGCTATACTTATATCAGACAAAATAGATTTTGAGTAAAATAAACTGTAACAAGAGACAAAAAAGGTCATTATATAATGATAAAGGTGTCAATTAATCAAGAGGATATAGTAACAGTAAATATATATATGCAATTAAGATTGAAGCACCTAAATATAACTAAACAAATATTAACAAATCTAGAGAGAAATAGACAGTAATGAAATAACAGAGGACCTCAAAATCCCACTTTCAACAGAGGATAGATCATCCAGACAGAAAATCAATGAGGTAACATTGGACTTGAGGTATACTTTAGACCAAGTGGATCCAACAGAACATTCATCGAATGGCAGCATGATACACATTCTTCTCAAGTGCACACAAAACACTCTCCAGGATAAATCATATGTTAGGTCACAAAACAAGTCTTCACAAGTTTAAGAAGATTGAAATCATATAAAGTATCTTTTCGTATGGGACAAAAAAATCAATAACACAAAGAAAGCTGGAAAATTCACAAATATGGGGAATTAGTATAATCCTGAACAACAAATGGGTCAAAGATGAAATCAAAAGGGAAACTAAAACACATATTGAAACAAACAAACATGGAAAAACAGCATACCAAAACTTAAGGGAGGCGGCAAAAGCAGTTCTAAGAGGGTTTATAGAGATAAAGCCTACATTGAGAAAAAACAAATATCTCAAATAACCAAACTTTGTGGTTCAAGTAGCTAAAGAAAGAACAAACTATGTTCACTGTTAACAGAAGTAAGAAATAACACAGATCAGAGCAGAAATAAATAAAATAGACGCTAAAAAGTAGACAAGATTAATGAAATTAAAATCTGTTTCTTGGAAAAGATAAACAAAATTGACAAACCTTAAGGTAGTCTAACTAAGGAAAAAAGAGAAGATTCGAATAAAATCAGAAATGAAAGAGAAGATATTACAGTTGATATCACAGAAGTACAAAGGATAATAAGAGACCACTATGAATTATTATATGCCAACTAATTGGACAACCTAGAAGAAGTGGAAAAATTCTTAGAAACATACAAACTACCAAATGAATCAAAGCCAGAGAAGCACATTACAAGAAAAGAAAATTACAGGCTATTATCCATGATGCATATAGATGCAAAAATCCACAACAAAATATTAGCACACTGAATTCAGCAGCACATTAAAAGGATCATACACCATAATCAAGTGGAATTTATTGCTGAAATGCAAGGATGTTTTGACATACACAAATCAATTTTAAATCATTAATAGAAAGAAGGATAAAAACCATATGATCATCTCAATAGATGCAGGAAAACATCTGATGAAATTCAACATTCTTTCATTGTGAAAACATTCAACAAATTAGGTGTAAAAGGAATGTACTTCAAAATAGTAAAGACCACATATAAAAAGCCTACAGGTAACATAGTTATGAAAAGCTGAAAGCCTTTTATTCTAAGATCGGAAATAAGACAAAGATGCCCACTCTTGCCACTTTTATTCAACATAATACTGGAAGTCCTAACAAGAGCAATCAGGCAAGAAGAAAACTAAAAGGCATCCACAACAGGAAGGAGGAAGTAAAAGCCTCTGTTTGCAGATGATGTAATATTATACATAGAAAACCATAAAGACTCCGCCAAAAAAAGCCACAAAAAACCAAACCCAAAACTGTTAGAACTAATCAATGAATTTAGTAAAGTTACAATATATAGAATCAACATACAAAAGTCAGTTGCATTTATATGTACTATTAAAAAATATCCAAAAAAGAAACTAAGAAAACAACTATATTTACAATACATAGGAATATGTTTAACCAAGGAAGTAAAAGACCTGTACTGAAATTGTAAGACTTTGATACAACAAATTGGAGAAGACACAAATAAATGGAAAGATATTCCATGTTCCAAAATTGGGGAATTAATATTGTTAAAATGTCCATACTACCCAAAGCAATCTACAGATTTATGCAATCCCTATCAAAATTTTGATGGTATTTTTACAGGAATAGAAAAAGTAAACCTAACTTCATAGGGACCCACAAAATACCCTGAATGACCAGAGCAATCTTGAGAAAGAACAGAGCTGGAGATATCACCCTTCCTGATTTCAAGCACATTACAATACTATGGAAATCAAAACGATATGGTAGGGGAAATAAAAAATAGGCACATCAACCAATGGAACAGAATAGAGAGCACAGAAATAAGCCCATACATATGCATCAACAGATCTTTGAAGAAGGTACCAAGAATACACAATGGGGAAAGGGTAATCAATAAGTGGTGTTGGAAAAACTAATGTCTTCATGTAGAAGAAAAAAGCTGGGCCCCTATCTTATATTGCTCACAAAATTGACTCAAAATTCAATGAGGACTTAAATGTAAGACCTGAAACCATAAAACTCCTAGAAGAAAACAGAAAAAAAACTTCTTGGCATTGGTCTTGGCAGTGATTTTTTTTTGGATATGACACTGAAAACACAAGAAAGAGGAGCAAAAATAAAGAAGAGGGACTACATGAAACTAAAATCTTCAGAGCAAGGACAACTATCAACAGAATGAAAAGGCAAGCTATGGGATGGGAGAAAACATTTGCAAATCATAGATCTGATATCTCTAAAACATATAAGGAACTCCAATCACTCAATTGCAAAAAAAGCAGAGAACCAATTAAAAAATGAACAAAGGACTTCAGTAAACATTTTCCCAAAGAAGACAAATAGCCAACAGAGACATGAAAAGGTGCTCAACATCACTAATTGTTAGGGAAATGCAAATCAAAACCATAATGAGATATCACCTCACACCCATTGTTTCAAAAGACTAAAGTTTTCAAAAAGACAAAGGATAACAAGTGTTGGCAAGGATGTGGAGAAAAAGGAACACTTGTGTACTGCTGGGGGGAATATAGGTTGGTGGGTGCAGCCACTATGGGAAACAGAATGGAGGTTTCTCAAAAGACTAAAAATAGAACTGCTGTATGATCCAGCAATTCCACTTCTGAATATATACCTGAAGGAAATGAAATTAGTATCTCCAAGAGATATCTGTATTTTCCTGTTTATTGCGGCATTATTCACAATAACCAAGATATGGAAGCAACCCAAGTGTCCAACAATGAAAGGATAAAGAAAATGTCACACACACACACACATCTATACACACACATACACACACACATAGACTGGAATATTTTTCAGCCATAAAAAAGGAACTTCTGCCTTTCACGACACAATACAGATGAACCTTGAGGGCATTAAGTAAGTGAGATAAGCCAGACACAGAAGACAAATACTGTATGATCTCACCTATATGTGGAATCTTTAAAAAAAAAAAAAATTGAACTCCTAGAAACAGAGTAGAATGGGGGTTGCCCAGGGCTGAGGGGTGGAAATAGGGAGAGGATGGTCAAAGGGCAGGAACTATTAGTTATAAGATAAATGAGTTCTGGGAATATAATGTACAGTATGATAACTATAGTTAACAAACACTACTGTGTACTTGAAAGTTACTAAGAGAGTCGATATTAAGTGTTTTCACCACACACACACACACACACACACACAAATGGTAACTATGTGAGATGATGGATGTATTCATTAACTAAATTATGGTCATCATTTCAAAGTGTATATGTGTGTCAATCATGACATTGTGCACTTTAAATATATACAATTTTATTTGTGAATAAAGCTGGGAAAAAAACCCTATCTTGAATCCAAAGATAATGGGAGGCAAAGTGATTGCTGGAGTGGCCTCCTTCCACCCACCTTCAACTTGCAAGTTGGCCTCCTGGGGTGGGCTAGCATTCTGTTAGATTGATCAATGTGAAAAGTAAATTGTGAAGCATTACCAAGGAGCATGTCATTGTCCTGCCTTCGGGAATCTTGGGGAGACAGGGATCAGAAAGGTAGGGAGAGACACAACCTTAGAAACGACAGGCCAGTCCAAACTCCCAGGTTTATTTTATGAGTGGATTAGCGATGGTGGTATGTGTATATTTTTAGGAAGTGGAGAAAGAACTTCTTTGTCCTGGCTTGGAATCCCTCTTCATCTGGACAGGTCTCCACCTTCAGTGGCGGGTCTTTTTTTCATGCTTTACTTGGGGCCCAGGGAATCCTGACAGCCTGTCCCAAGGGCTCTGCAGAGAAGCCAAGAAAGCTTGTACCCGGCACCCAATGAAATAAGATGTCACTGGAAGAGCTACCTCGGTTACTTCCACGCTAGTGACTAGAGTATTAAATGAGACAGAGCATGTGAAGAGTTTAGGTCAGTGCCCCACATATAAGCATGCAGTAAATGACAGACAGCTCTTAATATTGCAGCAGAGGCAGGGCTGGAATCTGAAGCTCTGACTCTAGCTCAGTGTCATCGTCTGCCTTCCCCACCCGGCATACGCCCATGGCTGCTACTCCTTTTCATCCTTCTGGGCTCCCTGCATCTGTGAGCCAAGCTGCCATCACACCACCCTGCCTGCCTTTGAATGAAGATGAGTAACAACACAAGTCAGATCACAAGCTTGGGAGGCTGGGCTGGGGGAGCCTGAGTAAGGGTCCTGAGGCTTCACATGCTCAGGCACGGGAACTTTGCCTGTATTTTGCAATCCAGAAGCTGGAGGGATAATCGACTCTAATTAGAAAGTCAGCAAGTCTGGGGCTCTGGGATTCCCACCATGCTTCTCCCCCTTGAGAGGAAGCAGCTCCTGACCCTCAAGGGTGCTAACCAGGGAGGCAGTAGTGGCAGGGAAAGCGGGTGAGTGCTGCAGGAGACAGACCTGTGGCCATATTCTGCAGCCAAACAGACTACCTGGGTGAATATGGGCAAGTTACTTTACCTTTTATAGCCTTAGTTTTTTCCCCTCTGTAAAACAGAGGTAACAAAGATTTGCAGAGTGGTTATAGAAACAATGCAGCATGTGTGTAGTGCCTAGAGCATTCATTGAGGATTGGAAAAGGGGTGGTTAGGGATGTTTTTCTTGCTGCCCCTCAACATGAGCTATCCTGGCTAAGAGGGCTGGGGATGACTATTCCCTTATGACAAATTGGAATGCAGAATACAGGTTATAAGGCATCAGAGATGATGCTTAGAACCATGCTTTGGACTCATTATTGAGTGTTTGTGGCTACACAGAAATGAAAGTTCCTTGTGGGCTTCATGGGTCAGAAAAAACTCAACAGAGCAGGCAGGATATGATCTGGGCCTTTAAAGACACATAGGGTTTGGGGTGGGAGGGCAGCATAGAGGAGGGAAATAGTTGAGCCAATTCTCAGAGGAAGGAATGTGTTGCCTTTTCGGTGGTCAATGAGGAAATCAGCCAACTGGGAACAGAGGGTTTGCCCACACAAATATGGGAGAGGATTCTGGTGCCTTGTCTTTCCTCCTTGTCATCCTCATCACACTTCATTGAAATGACTTATTGGAGTTTCCATTTTCCCACCAGGCTGTAAGCCCACACAGAGCAGAGACTCATATCACTAGGGCCTGACACATAGTAGGTGCTCAATATATATATTGAATGGATGAGTCAATGAATCAATGAGAGAGTGGGTGGACATATTGGAAATGATCAGGTTGTGGAAGGTCTGGGGTAGGAACTGGGGACCCACTGAAAGTTTTGAATTGGGATATATCTCTCTGAAGGGGATGTTTTAGGAAAGAGTAGCCTGAATGCCATATGGAAAATGGGTTGAAGGGCAGAGGATTTGTAGAGAGAGAGCAGTGAAATGGAGGTCAGTGAGGAGGTAGGTGGGATCATGGAGGCATCAAATGGTGAGACCATAGACTCATCTGTTATCAGTGGAGATGAGATGGAAAAGAAGGCACAGTCAAAAAGTGAATGAAACAAGGAAGGGCTCCACAAACATCTTAACATTATGGTCACTTCTGATGGTTTCTGCCATTCTTAGGACTCTATTTTTTCCCTCTCCTGAATAACTCTAAAAGATTCCAAACAGTTAAGAAGAAGAGAGAAAAAAATCACAGCTTCCCACTGTTTTGCCCATCTGGCTTGGCTTTGGAAAGGGGATAATGGGGAGCCCTGGGCACTGGGTCTGGGCCAGGGGCCAGGCTGGGCCAGAGGGCAGTGCTCAGGGCCTCACACAGTTGCCACAGCATTCTCTTCTTTGGAAAAGGTGGAAATTCCTGACTTTACTGGTATGCAGTGAGAGGCAGAAGAGAAGAGAGGGAGAATAGCTTCTTATTTTCTGCCCAGTTAGAAACCTGGACTACTTAGGCTTTTTGAAATGGTTATACCCAGTGTTCTAAGGATTTTATAAACTCCTCTCTAGGGACAAGACTCCAGGGAGAATATACCCCACAGGAGTATTCTTGATTGAAGAACAGGGCTTGAAGAGCAGGGAGTTGAAAATTTCCTTAGAAATGCAAACTATCCTTTTTTTTAAGATTAAAGGGCTTGCATTGGGTTATGTTTTACCTTGTTGGAATTTCAGGTGTTCAAAGACCAGTGGTTAGTTAAGATCAACCTTCAAGGATATACGTAGACAAGAGAAGCCCCGCATTTTCAGTTACCACCTCAGAAAGGGGATCAAGAACTAGGTCGAGGATGGGAAGAACACAGCCTGGAATCTCCACATTTGTATCTTTTATTGTATCTTGTTTGTTCCTGGTCATAATCAGTAGAAAAACCTTGCAAACAAAATAGGCCTATATGCCTGTTTTTAATATAGTTGGGGAGGCTGGCCCTTCTTTGGCCAGGCTTGGGGGCAGAAGAACCACAGGGGATCATGAGGTGGGACAGCCATAAATAGGAGAGGAAAACCAGCTGGTCCTGAGGCCTTTGTCAATAAAGGAAAAGGAGAACATCCTAATTAGAAGCTGTAATGGTTAATTTGATGTGTTATCTTGGCTGGGGCATTGTGCCCAAATATGTGGTCAAAGATTATTCTGGATGTTTTTGTGAGGGTATTTTTGGATGAAATTAACATAAAAATTGGTGGACTTTGAGTAAAGCAGATTGATCTCCATAATGTGAGTGAGCCTTATTCAATCAGATGAAGGTCTGAATAGAACAAAAGACTGACCTCCCCCAACCAAGAGGGAATTCGGTCAACAGATGGCCTTTGCAACATTGGCTCTTCCCTGAGTTTCCACACCTTCAAACATGGGATTTTCTCTGGGTCTCCAGACTGCCAGCCTACTCTGCAAATTTTGGACTTGCCAGTCTCCATGATCATGTAAGCCAATTCCTCAAAATAAGTTTATCTATACATAAATACATGTATGTATGTATAAATATACATTATATGTATACATTTATATAAATACAAGCATATAATAAATATGTGTATAAATAAATATATACCAACCACATCCAGTTGGTTCTGTTTCCCTGAAGAACCCTAAGTAGTACAGAGCCTAAGTTATGGCAGTTCTATAGCTTGTCCGTACTTCCATTCCCATGATTGCACCAAGATAGGAGGATGGATAAACTAGCAGATACTAACTCCTCATCCCTAACTAACTCTGTTCTTGCTTATTTTGGTCATCTGTGCTATCAGCAAAGCTTGGATGAGCTCAAGCCATATATAATTTTAAGTACACTGAAACTTCAAAGAAGTCTTTGCTACCTTTATTAGGGGATCTTTGAACATTATTTAGATAAAAGAAGGAATGCTAATTGTTTGCCAAATAGGATTTTTTTCACTCAACATTAGAAAACACATATGGAACAGTGGATACAACATTAGAACAACTTTTTTCTTCAATAATTAACATTACTCTGTAGTAGATAGTTAAATCCCAAGTATTCTAGCTTATCTTAGCATTCTGGTTCAACAAAGTTTCAGCCAATTAGCATCCCTGGCTTGGTGCAGTGCAATGCATAACTTTATGCTTTGGACCATGTTGGTTGAATGGTTGTCCTGACAGTTCAAGTTGAGCAGGGACCATAGCTGGACAAATTGGTGGTGGTGTTGGGGGGTAATAGACTGCTGAAGTTCAGTAGAGAGAATAAAGTATGTGTGTCTCTGGCCAGAAGTCATTTCTGAGAAACAGAAGGCTGTGCCAGATGGCCTGAGAATCATTTCTAAGCAGGTGACATGAGCCCAAGAACAGTACCAGTCATGACTGCACCTGGAGCCACCAGGAAGCTAAGAGGTGAGTGAACCCAGCAGATAGAAGAACGGTCTGAAGAACCAGTCTTGGCTCTAACTCTTTCAGTGCTGAAAGAAAATGTCAGGTTAATAGGTTTAGTCTTGAATTCTGACATTGTTCCATGGTGGAGAGAGGGGGCAGAGAGAAATTTCTAGCCAAAATAGAGAAGACAATTTCAGACCTTTTCATTGAAGTAACACATCCTTAAAATACTCTTCAAATGCTAGGAGTGAAAATGAAACCTTGGTCAGTGAGGTTTTAGTGACAGAAAAGTAGACCTCATATGCCATATACCCAGGTTTTACTAAATTACTTGCTAAACTTAAAAGGCCATAATCTCTCCACATTCTGAGTCTTGTCCTAGCTGTGGAGGCATCTGGAGACTACCTAACTCCTCTTTGACCATTAGGTCTCAACATGGAACCAGTACTTCTAGAATCCTTTCTCGTTCCTCCTACATGCCACCACAGCCTTGCTGCTTACTTCTCTTGGCTCTTCTCATGTAATTGAATTATTGTCTCCTAGACCATTTGATCCTTGACAAAAGAAATGTGACATGTGTAGTTATATCTCCAGTGCCTGGAACAGGGCCTGCTACAGTGCAACTGGCTCCCTTTTTTTCTCCCTAGTTTTGACCTTACCCCAGACCTTGCTTTTGGATCAGATTTAATCTCAAAGCACAGGCACTACAGAGCTTATCTGTTCTTAGCCCACTGATTCTGTTGTTGGACCTGCTTTGATCCTAGAAACCCACTTCCTACATGTATTTCTTATTATATAGTCCTTGCCTGCTACCCATGTTTTTCCCAAGAATGCATTTCCTTTCTTTGGACCTCAATTTCCCTTGATTGTATCAGATACCTACAGCTATATCTCCCCATTTCTGATGCTAATGAAAGTTGATTGCCTCCATTAGAAATTGTGTCTATCATCTGCTTATAGCACTTGTTAGATATGACCTTAGATCCTAGGCTTTATCTGAGCTATCACCAAATGGGAATTTTGCTTTGCATCCCTTCCTCAGCCTGCTTTAGACCTAACTCTAATCTCAAGTCTTGTAATAACTGACCCCAAGTCTTGCCATGTGTTCTAATACTGGGTTTCCCATGGTCCTCAGCACCTTATGGACTCCAGATCCTGGCTTTCCTGGATCTACCTGTGCTTCTCAGCAGCTCCTAAATGTCAAGGATGGGCTGTAGGTACAATTCCATAAGCCTAAAGATGAACAGTAATGTGTCTCATACAAATGCTCAAAGGCCTAGATTTTTTTATATTTGGAGATTTAAGTTTTTCCCCACATATTGCAAATCAAAGACCAGCTGTGCTATAACAAGAAAAAGCCCAGTTGTATTTATGCCAGGTGGGGTCCTACTCCTGTGATATAAATGTAGGGCTCTGTCAAACATTAGATCCAATATGGTGCCTCAAAGATGTCCACATTCTAATACTTGGAACCTGGGCATAACTTACATGGCAAAAGGAGCTTTGCCGATGTACTTCAACTTACTGACCTTAAGATAGGATGATTACCCAGGTGGGCCCAATCTAATCATCTGGGCCCTTAAAAAGCAGACATCTCTCTCTGGATGGAGTCAGAGAGATACAGTAGAAGGGGGGAAGTCAGGCAGATTCCAGTTGTGGGAGGGATTCAGTGTGTCTTTGTTGGTTTTGAGGTGTAGGAGCCATGTACAAGGACTCAAGCAAGGCCTTGAGGGGCAAAGTGTGGCCCCCTGTTGACAGCCAGCAAGGGAACAGGGACCTCATTTTTGCAACCCTAAGGAATTGAGTTTGCCAACAATCTGAGTGTGCTTGGAAGCAGATTCTTCTCCAGAACCTTCCCTAAGTGATGGAGTTCTGCTGATAGCTTGATTTCACCCCTGTGAGACTCTAAAAAGAGGACCCAGCCAAACTACACTGTACCTAGACTTCTGAGTTACAGAATTGTGAGACAATAAATGTGAGCTACCAAATTCATGTGATTTGCTCTGGCAACAATAGAAAACTAATAGAGACCTTTGTAAAGGTCAGAGTCTGTGGGAAGATTCACCATTTCCTCCTACCGTCCAAGATTCTTGGGCTGCAAAGCACTTCTCTGAAGCTAGTCCTTGTCTGCCTAGTAAGTGAAGAAAACCCCAGGAGCTGGTTAGGAGCTTTCCTTAGTACAACATATTTGGAACCCCACAGCCTTCCTATGGAGCAAGAATTTGGTTATTTCATCACCATTCTGGAGATCCTGCCCAGCCCAGCCAGATTCCAAGGAAGCTGTCATAAAAAAGGTGAACATTCACTTTGTGTTTTTACATCTCCAGCTGTAAAGTAGAGTATGGCTTATTTTGCAGCAAAAGCAAAGAATCCAATCAAACATTTCTGAGAAAGACCTGTTAAGTAGGTGAGTCACCTCTCTGAAGACTGCCTCCTATTCAGCAAAGTGAAATAGTCTTCTACAGAAATAGAGCTGGAACAAAGAGCTCTGGTGGCTTTGTCCCTGTGAATGGTTTCCTTAGGTAGAGCCCAGTGCTAATTAGGCCAGCTCCAGGTAGATTGGCTCTGTAGGTAGGCCAATTAACTTCAGTCTGTTCCACAGAGAAAGACTCCATCTCATTCAAAATGCCTTCACTGAGTACCTAATATTTGCCAGGCCCTGTGCTAGGGGTTCGGGGGACAAAGAAAAAGAGTCAGTTCCCACCCACATAAATTCACATATAGTGGGGAGATGAGCCTGTAAACAACTATCACAGTTACAAAGAAGGGCAAACTGATGTTACATGAAGGTATAAGAAAACTTCCATGTGCAGAGGTAGTAAATATAAATTCTGCCTGCATATTCCAGATAAAGTTTCACAGAAGAGATGACATTTAAGCCAGTCTTTGATGGAGAGGCAGGGATAAATAATAATTGATGGCATATATTTGGTGCTTTATATTTTATAATTTCATTTCAGTGGAATTTTGATAGGCTGAACATAACAAAGGTGTTTTAATGCAGGAAATGGTAGGGTTGGGCATAAATGACCAGAAAGAAGTAAAAGTTCATGATGATTCCTGTGGGCAGGTGCTCTCATTGATTACTAGAGTACTATTGCTTCTAGGTCCTCTCAGTATACAGGGAATAGATCCTGATACATACTTGCACTTATGTCTGTAGTTATTTCTATATCCATCTATACATATTGAAATCTAAGAGTTCACATCAATGTCTTCGATTCCAAACAACACCTCAGGGTTTGGTCTAGTTTTTTCCCCTTTCCATACTTGTAAATTTCTTCTTCAGCAGTGGAATGTAGCCTGCCTTAGTCTGTTCAGTCTATTACAAAAATATCATGGATTGGGTGGCTTATAAAGGACCAAAGTTTGTTTCTCATAGTTCCAGAGACTGGAAAGTCCAAGATCAAGGTGACAGCACATTCAGTGTCTGGTGAAAGCTTGCTTCCTGGTTCATAGACAGGTGTCTTCTTGCTGCGCCCTCACATGTCAGAATGAGGCAAAGGTTCTCTATAAGCGCACTAATCCCATTCATGAGGGCTCCACCCTTATAACCTAATCATCTCTCAAAAGTCCCACCTCCTCATACCATCACACTGGGGACTAGGATTTCAACATATGAATTTTGGGGGGCAGGGGACACAAACATCCAGTATATAGCATAGCCCCATGTGAACAGCATGGCTGAAGAAGAAAGTATATTGCGAAAGAGAGGACAGATGTGAGGGGATCTGCTCAGGAAGGACCTCGAGTGTCATGACTTTATCTTTTAGGTGTGTGAGGGGGGTTATTCAAGGTTTCTGAGGAAAAAATAAGATACTACCAGAAGAATAAAATTAATAGAAATTTCAATAGAATTAAATAAGATGATTAGGTAGAAAAGGAAAGACTGGAGAAAGTTCTTGCAGATTTGTAAAAATTGTCTTGGACTATTTTCAGCTTATTTACATGACTACGCAGTATTCATTCTTGTCCTACTGAGGTGCCCCACTATGATAAACTAAGCATATTCCTTTATTCTTTAGTCTACTTTTTACTTGGAATCTGAAAGTCACAGGCTCTAGAAGATACTCAATGCACACATTTCCTATTAGTAAACAGGATCCACTTTACCCATGAGCAAGATTTCCACTTAAGTATCTTATAAATGGAAAGTATTTGTTAGGATGGGAGTGGGATTCATTGTTGGAGGACACTGGAATCCTTTTTCAATGACTATGAATAAGTCAGGAAGCTTTTGGTGCAAATCATTGAAAACCCAACACAACTAGCTTGAATGGTAAGGAATTTTAATGATGCCTGTAACTGGAATGGTTCAGAGGAAGGCTGGGTACTGGGCTGATTTAATCTAGTGGCTCTGGACCCATGTGCCTGGCTCCTCTTGGCTCTGCTTTCCTTTCAGACTTGTAATGACAACACTCCGGATTTCACCTCAATGCCTAACATTATCCAGAGTGAAAGAATCTATTCAGGAGGAAGAACAACTTTTCTAGAAGTCACCTGCAATGATCTCCTTGTATCTTAAGACAACATTTTCCACATTTTTTCTTTTATTTATATTTTTTGTTTTTGAAACAATCTTAAATCTACAGAAAAGCTGCAAAACAGTATGAAGCTTTTTTTCCCTCAACTATTGGAGAGTAATTGGTCAACCTGAAGTTCCATCCACCAGAATCATTTAGTGCATATTTCTTATGAACAAAGAATTCTCGCCCACAGACTCCATTCAAGTTTTGCTACTCATCCCAATGATGTCCTTTATAGAATCCTTGACTTTTGTGACTTAGACATTTTAGAAGAGGTTAGGCCAGTGATTTTGTAGAATGTCCCTCAGCTTGAGTTTATCTGATGTTTCCTCATGACAGGATTCAGGCTTTGCATCTTTGGCAGAAAAAGCACGAAAATGACACTGTATTTGTCTCCTTGCATCCTATCATCTGGCACATGATTTCAATTCGTTTAATCATTGGAAAAGCTTATTTTGATCACTTGATTAAAGTCATTATCTGCCAGACTTTTCTACTGCAGAGTTACTCCATTTTCTATTGGAATTAATAAGCATTTTGTAGGGATGTACTTTGAGACAACGTGAATATATACTTCCACATCAAAATTTCAACATATTTATGTATATAATGTCAGTATGGATTCATGAGATTCTATTTTATCTAATGATCTGTGATCTGTAACTATCATTATTTATTTTGATGATCAGATTATTCCTGATTTGGTTGCCTTGTTAAGCTAGCTCCTGTGTCCTTTTGAAATGTTCTCTAATTTTGGGGGCACTTCTTTTCCTTCTGATAGAAAAAGATATTCCAGGCTCATCTTGTCCTTTCCTGGCTTGAGTCATCAAATCAGTAATTTCTCCAAGAAACCCCGGCTCCATTCAGTGCAAGATGATATTTAGAAGCCAAAGTTTAGATACTAAGTGTTCTTATTGCTACTAGGTGTCATGGCTTCTAGAATCTCTTAGCAGACAGGACAAGGGAATGTACCTGGTATATATACTTACATTTACAACTGTATTTACTTCAACCTTGAGATGTATGTTTCTGTATCTAGATATGTAGCCCTTTATATAGGTATGTATCCCTATATAGCTCTCTATCTCTATTTCTATGTATCTTTCCAGTTCACACTAATGTCTTTAATTCCAAAATAGTTTGAACAGGGTTCAAACTAGTTTCTCCTTTTCCATATTTGTAATGTCTTACTCCATCAGTAAGAAACATGCCCCCCATAATTCTCATTATATTAGTTTATTTGACTAATCCCCCGTATGTAATCAATTTCCCATTACTGTAGTTACCTGCTGCAGTCAGACAGTCCATCTGTCTGCAATTCCCCTTCTCATTTTACTTCCTTTACCTGGTGGAAACCTGTTCCACTTTCAAGACTCAAATCAAAAGGCACCACCTTTATAAAATTTCCTGAGCTGGTTTTGTCATGTTTTATTTTGGCCCTACTCTACCCTTTGCATACTTTTATCATGTACTTTATATTATGTATTTGTTCACATGACTCAATTAAGCTCCTGGAGGGCAGGGACTAGATCTTCTTCAGCTCTGAATCTTATGATCTTCAGAGCCCCCAAAGTACCTGGTATATGATGAACTCTAAGTTTATGACAAAGGGATGATCGTGAAAGTCCTCAACTGAGTGTCAGCCCTGCTGAAGGAGGTGCTCAGCTCATGGGGAGAGAAGCCAGACTGCTTGGATGGGCTGAGGAAGAGGAGAGGTAGCAGTTTCCAGTAACACTCTTTATACAGACTTTAATCCTTCAAGTCATCAAAGCTCTAAGCAAGCAAAACACAAAATCAATGCATCATAAAGAAAAAGATTAATATATTTTATAACATAGAAACAAAAAAAATACTGTGTTGAAAAATCTACCACAAAAATGGGGGGAAAAGACAAAATGGGAAAAGTATTTGCAATTCATATCACAAAGAGTTAATTGTCTTAATATAGAAAGAGCTCTTACAAATCAGTGAAAAAAAGAATCATCCATTCAATAACCAAAAATGGACGGACGGTGTAAGTAGGCATGCAAAGAAAAAATGAAAATGACTTTTAACCATATGAAAAGATGTTCAACTTTATTCATAATTGAAGAAATGCAAATCAAAACAACATAGTGTGTAGATTTTATCCACCAGATTGGCAAAAATGTAAGTCCAATAATAGCCAACGTTGGCCCGGGGGGCCCAAGTTTAGAGAAACTTGCATCTATCACCACTTTGGTGGGAGTGATAATTTATCCAACACTTTGATAGTGAAATTTGTCTACATCTTTAACATTTTAAATTCACATACTCTTTAATTCAAATAATTATACTGAGAAAGGGAAAGGGAGGGGTCTGAGATAGGCTGTGATTTCAGAATATATTTATTCTGCCCTGACTGGGCTCTACTCCAAAATCCTTGTTCACATAGTTTCTTGTTCATGGTGCCTGTTTACATTATTGGTCTTTTCTCAGCAGTCAGACAACATTGTCCCTTGGCTGCAGCACCAAAGAACTGTGCTTCCCATCATTGGAAAGAGGATGTGAGAGACCTGCCTTTAGTGTGACATGGTTGCTGGGATGGGAGTTGTTTGTTATCAGTAACGGGAATGTGTTTGTTCTGCTCTTTAGTGGGCACCACTATTGTGAAGTCAGCATCCATTCTCCTCTCTTCTTTCCTAAGAAACTTGAAGAGGACTGGGACCAAAGCAGTAAGTAGTAGAGGGGATGGAAACGGAGGCTGGGTATGAAAGGGGAACAGTGGTTAAGGTTTGGTCTTATTGGAAGTGGGGGGTGGTGTGTGTTAGGGGAGCAAGGAAGCTGGGGGAATGGGGAAGTGAAGTGAAGAGTGCCATCTGGGAGGACTTCCAGGTTTCTTTTAGTGTGAATGATGATACTGATGACCAAGAAGGGAATGTGAGAAGAGAGGCAGATCAGCAGGGCAAGGTAATTTAGTTTTGGACTTACTGTGTTTGCTGTGTTGGTGGGACAACCAAGTAGAGACAGTCAACAGGCAGTTGGAAATAAACAGCTGGGGTTCTGGAGAAGGTCTAAATTGAAGATACAAATTTCTACCAGTCTATGGTTATGGTTGACAGTCGATGAGATAAACAGGTAATGAAAGAAGTCCTGAATCTTATGTATATATTTTAATTTGGCAAGTACTTATATAGCCCTTGCTATGGGTTAGGCACTTTGTAAATATTTACTCATTTAATGCAAATAAAACTTTGAGGAAGATACTATTATTATCCTTATTTTGCAGATGAGAGAGTGGAGGCTCAGAGAAGTTTCCCAACCTGCCCAAGGTCTCACAGGTCACAGTGGCACAGACAGGGTTTGAACCCATGCTATCTGGCCCAAATTCCATGCTCTCACTCACCCACCATGCTACACTGGCACTTTACAATGGACATTGGTCATCAGTATGTTTATCAGGAAGCTTATGGGATCAAGAATAATTACCACTTATTCTCTTCTGGGGCCCTGGGGCTGTTTGTATATAGACAATCCCCTGTCCTTAGAGGTAAAAGCTGAGACATCTGGGAGTTGAAGAGCATCCTCTGGTCTTATGAGTAGAAGCACTGTGTTATCTGCGTCTCTTACTTCTCCATGAATGCAGGACATCAGCGTGAAAAGTGACCTACAGTGAAAGCATGGGCTTAATCACACTACTTGTCTTCTTTTAGTTAATTTCCACCCACCTTTTCTACTCCTGCCCCCTTTTGTTTTTTTCTTTTATCAAGGTCCAAATGATATTGTAAATTTACTATTCTCACAATAAATCTTCTTCAAAGACATCACATATCAGTGATAGATATCATACAAAAAGAAGACATTAACAAATTATAGTCATTAGAAAACAACACAAAATTTTCATGGTCCAGAAACGTAACAAACACAACTCTGAGGGATGTGCTACAGTCATGGGCCTTCTGTGCTTAAGTCCTGAAGTAGGTAAAATGGATGAGAGTTTATATTTTGCAAAGTTATGGGCACTAAAAGCACTTCACTTGGGGCAGGGGATCTGGGCTAAGCTCATTGCATGAAACTAGGTGTTGGAATGGGGTTCCTCCTATATTGATAGAGGTTTGAAGAACTTACTACTGATTGCTTATTCTGCTTTGGAGCCCCTGGCTTATACAAATAGCAGAGAGGTAAGAGGAAGCAGACCCAATCTTGTAACCAGGACCTGGATCAAACAACCTGCTGCCCCAATGACTTAATCTGAGATATTTCATTCTCGGTAACATGGAAGTCTTGAGCCACCAATATAATATCTGGTTCAAGTTTGGGACACCTGAGAGAGGGGCACATAAGGGTGTCACCAAACTGCTAGGCAAGGATTGTAGGTGAAGGAAGAGAAGAGAAGAGAGGAGAGAGACACTTCCATTCAAGTGAGCATACAAACTAAAGTTTCTAAACAGATTGAAAATGAACACTAAGGAAGACTACCAACAAAAGAAGCTAGTGGGAGATTAATCATTCTAGACAAAACAATAATAATAGAAGACTAGTTAGCTAGTGAAAGTACACCCCATCCCATTTTTAAAATTCCAGTAGAGTTAACCTAGTGTATTATATTAGTTTCAGGGGTACAATATACAATTCCATACATTACTCAGTGCTGATCATGCTAAGTATACTCTTTAATCCCCATCACCTATTTCACCCATCCCCCCACCAACCTCCCCTCTGGGAACCATCAGTTTGTTCTCTATGGTTAAGAGTGTTTTTTGGTTTCTCTCTTTTTTTTCTTTGTTCATTTGTTTTGTTTCTTAAATTCCACATAAGTGAAATCGTATGGTATTTGTCTTTTTCTGACTGACTTATTTCACTGAGCATTATACTCTCTAGATCCATCCGTGTTGTTTCAGATGGCAAGATTTCATTCTTTTTTATGGCTGAGTACTATTCGTGTGTGTGTGTGTGTGTGTATGTGTGTATATACATTCATCTATCAATGGACACTTGGGT
Organism: Mirounga leonina; assembly: GCF_011800145.1. Taxonomy (NCBI): domain Eukaryota; kingdom Metazoa; phylum Chordata; class Mammalia; order Carnivora; family Phocidae; genus Mirounga; species Mirounga leonina. The sequence continues at coordinate 6,871,658 of NW_023270709.1, read as the reverse complement.
TGCTTCCATAATTTGGCTATTGTAAATAATGCTGCAATAAACGTAGGGGCACGTATATCTTTTTGAATTAGTGTTTTCATATTCTTTGGGTAAATACCCAGTATTGCAATTATGAGATCATATGATAATTCTATTTTTAATTTTTTAGGAACCTCCATACTTTCAGTGGCTATACCAGTTTGCATTCCCATCAACAGTGGATAAAGGTTCTTTTTTCTCCACATCCTTGCCAACTCTTGTTTCTTGTTTTTTTGATTTTAGCCATTCTGACAGGTGTGAAGTGATAGCTCATTGTGATTTACATTTCCCTGATGATGAGTGATGTTGAGCATCTTTTCATGTGTCTGTTGGCCATCTGGATATCTTTGGAGAAATGTCTGTTCGTGTCTTCTCCCCTTTTTTTAATTGGGTTACTTTTTTTTGTGTTAAGTTACATAAGTTCTTTTTTTAAAAAAGATTTATTTATTTATTTTAGAGAGAAAGAGAGAGAGCAGAGGGGGAGGGGCAGTGGGAGAGGGAGAGGGAGAGAGAATATCAAGCAGACTCCCCGACACAGGGCTCAGTCTCATGACCCTGAGCTGAAATCAAGAGTAGGACACTCAACCAACTGAGTTACCCAGGGGCCCCAAGTTGCACAAGTTCTTTATATATTTTGGGTACGGACCTTTTATCAGATATGTCATTTGCAAATATCTTCCTTCATTCGGTAGATTGTATGTCATTTGCAAATATCTTCCTTCATTCGGTAGATTGTCTTCTAGTTTTGTTGATTGTTTCTTTTTCTATGCAAAACCTTTTTATTTTGATGTAGTCCCAATAGTTTATTTTTGCTTTTGCTTACTTTGCCTCAGGAGACATAGCTAGAAAAATGTTATGGTCAATGTCAGAGAAATTACTGCCTGTACTTTCTTCAAGGATTTTTATGGTTTAAGTTCTTACATTTAGGTCCTTAATCCATTTTGAGTTTATTTTGGTGTATGGTGTAGGAAAGAAAGTTGTCCAGTTTCATTCTTTTGCATGTAACTGTCCAGTTTTCCCAACACCATTTGTTGATGAGACTGTCTTTTTCTCATTACATATTCTTGCCTCCTTTGTCAAAGATTAATGACCATATAATCACAGGTTTATTTCTGGGCTCTCTATTCTGTTCCATTGATCTGTGTCTATTTTTGTGTCAGTACCATACTATTTTGATTACAACAACTTTGTAGTATATCTTGAAGTCTGGGATGGTGATATCTTCAATTTTGTTCTTTTTCAAGATTCCCTTAGTTATTTAGGGCTTTTGTGGTTCCATACAAAGTTTAGGATTATTTGTTTTAGTTCTCTGAAAAATGCTGTTTGTATTTTGATATGGATTGCATTAAATCTGTAGATTGCTTTGGGTAGTATGTACATTTTAACAATATTCATTTTCCCAATCCATTAGCATGGAATATCTTTCCATTTGTTGTATCATCTTCAATTTCTTTCATCAATGTTTTATAGTTTTCAGAGTATAGGTCTTTCACCTCCTTGGTTAAGTTTATGCCTAGGTTTATGTTATTTCTGGTGCAATTGTCAGTGGGATTGTTTTTTTAATTTCTCATTCTGCTACTTCATTATTTGTGCATAGAGATGCAACAGATTTCTGTATATTGATTTTGAACCCTGTGACCTTACTGAGTTCATTTATCAGTTCTAGGAGTTTTTTGGTGGAGTCTTTATGGTTTTCTCTATCTAGTATCATGTCAACCATAAATAGTGAAAGTTTTACTTCTTTCTTACCAATTTAGATGCCTTTTATATTATTTTGTTGTCTGATTCCTGTGGCGAGGCCTTCTAGCACTATGTAGAATAAAAGTGGTGTGAGTGGACATCCTTGTCTTGTTCCTGATCTTAGAAGAAAAGCTCTCAGTATTTCCCCATTGAGTATGATGTTTGTGCATTTTTCATATTATGGCCTTTATTATGTTGAGGCATGTTACTCTAAACCTACTTTGTTGAGAGTTTTTATCAGGAATGGATGTTGTACTTTGTCAAATGCTTTTCTGTGTCTATTGAAATGATCATATGGTTTTTATCCTTTCTGTTATTCTGTTATTGATATGATGTATCATGTTGATTGATTTGCAAATATTGAACTACCCTTGCATTCCAGGAATAAATCCCACCTGATTGTGGTGAATGATTTTTTAAATGCATTGTTGGATTTGGTTTGCTAATATTTTATGGAGGATTTTTGCATCTATGTCCATCAGAGATATTGGCCTCTGGTTCTCTTTCTTTGTAGTATCTTTTTCTGGTTTTTGGTATCAGGGTAATGCTGGCCTTGTAGAATGAATCTGGGTTTTTCTTTCTCTTCTATTTTTTTTTTGAATAGTTTGAGAAGAATATGTATTAACCCTTCTTTAAATGTTTAGTAGAATTCACCTGGGAAGCCTTCTGGCCCTGAACTTTTGTTTTCTGGGAGTTGTTTTTTTTTTTTAACTGATTCAATTTTATTACTGGTAATCTGTCTGTTCAAATTTTCTATTTCTTCCTGATTCCACTTCCTATTCTTATTAAGCAGATAGCTAGACTACATTTCTTAGTCTTCCATGCAGTTAATTGTGACCATATCATCCAAAGAAGTGTCAGTAGAAATGAGGTGTGCTATTTGCATATCTGGCCCACAAAAACTTCCTACAAGAACTCTCCTAAAAATTTTTTTCCATGTACAAACTGATTGGGATAGAGACATCATTGTACCCTCAGAAGCATATATAGAAAGGCAGAGCGGGGTCCTTTTCCTCTTTGGAGGAAAGTTGGCTTACCAACCCATTCACCCACCCAGGACTGCTACCTGACTAAAAAATAGCTGTTATTATGTTGAGCCATTACATCTTTGGATACACAAAAAGAATCAAGGAAAGAAAACTAATATAAAAAATGAATAAATAATGAAAAGCAGGCAGAAATAGGAGAAGAACCAACTAGAAATCCTAGATTAAAACAATAATAAATGAAATTTAAAAACACAATAAATGAAATAAACTCTATACCACTCAGTTGAAGAGAAAATTGATTAACTGGAAATATCACTAGAATGCAGTATAAAGAGAAAAAGAAACAGAAAGTATGAAAAACAAGTTAAGAGTCACAGAAGGGAAATCAAGGGGCTTCAATAATCATATAATAGGAGTTCTAGAAGAAGGCAAGAATTGGCTCAATGGTGAACATCAAAATTTGAAGATACATTGATGATAATTTTTCAAAATTGAAGAAAGCCACTGGTTTTCAGATTAAAAGTGTATACTGAATCAATAAAAGTAATTGCACACCTACTGTAGTGTGAACACTGTAGTGAAACACTGAATATCAAGAATAAGGATAAAATATTAAAGGCTAATAGAAAAAATAAACATTAAACCTATAAAAACAATAACTAGAATGACATAAGACATCTACTTAACCACAGTGGATGATAGGAGACACTGGAGTAATATTTTCAAAGGGTTAATGGAAAATAGACAACCTAGAATTCTATACCTAGAAACTATTACTTACACATGAAGGCAAAGTAAATAAGTTTTTAGACAAAGATTAAATGAGTTCACCTATAGATTCTCACTGTAAGACCTAATAAAGATGTATTTCAACAGAGGAAATGTGAAGCAAGAGGGAAGGGCAGGATTTAAGAAACAATGGTGAACATAAGTCATTAATAAAATATATTTCACCAAAGGAAATCAATGAGAAGAAAATCTAATTTTTGTGTCTATGTTTAAAAAAGCAGTGCAACTCAAATTCTAGACAATAATCACATGGAAGAATATTTTCAGTGGGTAGTTGAAGCATTTCTTATCATGTTTGAAAGAAGAAAGACACTGAATATTTAACATTCTTATTTATGATTAATTATGATTGTTAAAAATTGAAAAATGCAAGTAAAAGAACAGAACACAATACATCCTTCCAAAGCAGCAAAAGAAATAAGAAGGAATAAAGTAAACATTAACAAAATTTAAGGGAAGTTAGGAAAGGAGAAAAGAGGAAGCAAAGGGAAAAAAAAACATGGAATAAGATGGCAGAAATATGTCCAAAGGGATCAGTAATTACAATAAATGTAAAAAGTTGTAGGCCTTGGGGGCGGAGCAACATGGCGGAGGAGTAGGAGACCTGGATTTCGTCTGGTCTCAGGAATTCAGCTGGATGGGGATCAAACCATTCTGAACACCTACAAACTCAACAGGAGATCGAAGAAAAGAAAAGCAACAACTCTCTGAACAGAAAAGCGACCACTTTCTGGAAGGTAAGACATGCGGAGAAGTGCATCTGAGGTGATATTCGGGAGGATAGACAGCGGGGGAGGGGGCCTCCGTAGGCCGCCTCTGGTACGTGATAGAGCCAGGGAGCACAAAATCGGAACTTATAGAAGTCTGCTCCGCTGAGGGACGTCGCTTTGGTGGCTAAGCGGGGGGTGGAACCCTCGCTGGGACAGTGTGGTCTCAGGACCCTCGGGGTCACAAGAAGACCGGGAGTGCCTAAGTGCAGCAGAGCTCCCAGGTATCGGAGCAGGGAAGCCAGCTGCAGAGAGTGAGCCGAGGCGCAGGCTCTCAGCTTCGGGGTTGCCATAAACCATGATCCGCAGCGCAGTTGGGCCACTATTCCTCCAGCAGGGAACCAACAAGTGGCGTATCCATGGAGACTCCCCTTCCTCCCCTGGGAGGAGCAGCGTGGGAGCACACTGCAGGGATTTGCTGGGTTTGGAGACTCCACACGGGGTCGTGTGCCAGAGATAGAAATGCTCCATCACAGGCTGGGTGAGCACAGACTGCGGTCAGAGAACGGGGAGATGGGAGTGACTGCTTTTCTCTGGGGGCACACTGAGGAGCGGGCCCTGAGTTCTCAGCTCCTCCAGGGTGGAGATTGGGAGGCCACCATTTTCACTCTCATCCTCCAAAGCTGTGCCAAAAGGTTGCAGGGAACAAAAGCTCCCAGGAGCAAACCGAGCAGATTACTTAGCCGGGAAGATGAGGGCGAGGCAATTCCGCCTCTGGCAAAGATATTTGGGAACCATGGCAACAGGCCCCTCCCCCAGAAGATCAGCAAGAACAACCAGCCAAGACCAAGTTTACTGATCAATGAGAACAGCAGAACTCCAGAGCTAGGGGAATACTGCACATAGAATCCATGGCTTTTTTTACCATGATTCTTTAGTCTTTCAAAGTTAATTTTTTTTTTGAATTTTTCTTTTTCCCTTTTTCAACCAACATCTTATCAATCCTTTTTTTAAAAAACATTTTTATTTTTCAGTTTTAGAGTCATATTCTATCCCTTTATAGTAGTTACCCTTATTTTTGGCATATATATATATATATATATATATATATAAGTTGTTCTCTCTTTAAAATTTTGAGATACAGTTTCTTCTAACAGATCAAAATATACCCTAAATCTCTAGTGTATGGCTTTGTTCTAGTCTCCTGCTTGATCACATTCTCTCCTTTTTTTTTTTTTATAAATCCTCTTCTTTCTTTTTTCAACCAACTTCTTTTTTTTTTTTTAAAGATTTTATTTATTTATTTGACAGAGACACAGCAAAAGAGGGAACACAAGCAGGGGGAGTGGGAGAGGGAGAAGGAGACTTCCCACAGAGCAGGGAGCCTGATGTGGGGCTCGATTCCAGGACCCTGGGATCATGACCTGAGCCGAAGGCAGATGTTTAACGACTGAGCCACCCAGGCGCCCCTCAACCAACTTCTTATCTTATTAATTCCTTTTATAAAATTTTTTATAATTTTCATCTTTACAGTCATATTCCATCCCTTCATTGTATCAACCCTTATTTTTGTACATATATAAGTTTTTCTGTCTTTAAAATTTTGGGAGGCACTTTCTTCTAACAGACCAAAATATACCCAAAATCTAGTGTGTGGCACTGATCTATATACCAGACTGATCATATTTGATCATATTCTGTTTGTTTTGTTTTGTTCTGTTTTTGTTTTTATCTTTTTCTTTTTTCTTTCTTTCCCTTTCTTTTCCCCCAGTTTCAGGTCTTTTCTGATTTGTTTAGAGTATATTTTCTGGGGACATTGTTACCCTGTTAGCATTTTGTTATCTCATTCATCTATTCTCCTCTGGACAAAATGACAAGATGGAAAAAATGACCTCAACAAAAAGAACAAGAGGTAGTACCGACTGCCAGGGACCTACTCAATATGGACATTAGTATGATGTTGGACCCAGAGTTCAGAATCATGATTTTAAAGATACTAGCTGGGCTTGAAAAAAGCATGGAAGTTATTAGAGAAACCTTTCTGGAGAAATAAAAGAATTAAAATCTAACCAAGTTGAAATAAAAAAGGCTATTAATGAGGTGCAATCAAAAATGGGGGCACTAACTGCTAGGATAAATGAGGCAGAAGAGAGAATCAGTGATATAGAAGACCAAATGATGGAAAATAAAGAAGCTGAGAAAAAGAGAGATAAACAACTACTGGATCACGAGGGCAGAATTCGAGAGATAAGCGATACCATAAGATGAAACAACATTAGAATAATTGGGATCCCAGAAGAAGAAGAAAGAGAGAGAGGGGCAGAAGGTATATAGGAGCAAATTATAGCAGAGAACTTCCCTAATTTGGGGAAGGAAATAGACATCAAAGTCCAGGAGGCACAGAGAACCCCCCTCAAAATCAATAAAAATATGTCAATACCCTGACATCTAATAGTAAAACTTACGAGTCTCAGAATCAAAGAGAAAATCCTGAAAGCAGCTCGGGAGAAGAGATCTGTAACCTACAAGGGTAGAAACATTAGATTGGCAACAGACCTATCCACAGAGACCTGGCAGGCCAGAGAGGACTGGCATGGTATATTCAGAGCACTAAATGAGAAAAATATGCAGCCAAGAATACTATATCCAGCTAGGCTGTCATTGAAAATGGAGAGATAAAAAGCTTCCAGGACAAACAAAAACTAAAGGAATTTGCAAACAGGAAACCAGCCCTACAAGAAACATTGAAGGGGGTCCTCTAAGCAAAGAGAGAGCCTAAATGCAACATAGACCAGAAAGGAACACAGACAATATACGGTAACAGTCACCTTACAGGCAATACAATGGCACTAAATTCATATCTTTCAATAGTTACCCTGAATGTAAATAGGCTAAATGCCCCAATCAAAAGACATAGGCTATCAGATTGGATTAAAAAACAAGACCCATCGATATGCTGTCTTCAAGAGACTCATTTTAGACCCAAAGACACCCCCAGATTGAAAGTGAGGGGGTAGAAAACCATTTACCATGCTAATGGACACCAAAAGAAAGCTGGGGTGGCAATCCTTATATCAGACAAATTAGATTTTAAACCAAAGACTGTAATGAGATGAGGAAGGACACTATATCCTACTTAAAGGGTCTATCCAACAAGATGATCTAACAATTGTAAATATCTATACCCCTAACATGGGAGCAGCCAATTATATAAGGCAATTAATAACAAAAGCAAAGAAACACATTGACAACAATACAATAATAGTGGGGGACTTTAATACGCCCCTCACTGAAAGGGACAGATCATCTAAGCAAAAAATCAACAAGGAAATAAAGACTTTAAATGACACACTGGACTAAATGGACTTCACAGACATATTCAGAACATTCCATCGCAAAGCAACAGAATACACATTCTTCTCTAGTGCCCATGGAACATTCTCCAGAAAAGATCATATCCTAGGTCACAAATCAGGTCTCAACCGGTACCAAAAGATTGGGATTATTCCCTGCATATTTTCAGACCACAATGCTTTGAAACTAGAACTCAGTCACAAGAGGAAAGTTGGAAAGAACTCAAATACATGGAGGCTAAAGAGCATCCTACTGAAGAATGAATGGGTCAACCAGGAAATTAAAGAAGAATTTTAAAAATTCATAGAAACCAATGAAAATGAAAACACAACTGTTCAAAATCTTTGGGATGCAGCAAAGGCAGTCCTAAGAGGAAAGTATACAGCAATACAAGCCTTTCTCAAGAAACAAGAAAGGTCTCAAATACACAACCTAATCCTACACCTAAAGGAGCTAGAGGAAAAATAGCAAATAAAGCCTAAACCCAGCAGAAGAAGAGAAATAATAAAGATCAGAGCAGAAATGAATGAAATAGAAACCAAAAGAACAGTAGAAGAGATCAACAAAACTAGGAGCTGGTTCTTTGAAAGAATTAACAAGATTGATAAACCCCTGGCCAGACTTATCAAAAAGAAAAGAGAAATGACCCAAATCAACAAAATCATGAATGAAAGAGGAGAGATTACAACCAACACCAAAGAAATACAAACAATTATAAGAACATAATATGAGCAACTCTATGCCAACAAATTAGATAACCTGGAAGAGATGGATGCATTCCTAGAGATGTATCAACTACCAAAACTGAACCAGGATGAAATAGAAAACCTGAACAGACCTATAACCACTAAAGAAATTGAAGCGGTCATCAAAAATCTCCCAAGAAAAAAAGTCCAGGGCCAGATGGCTTCCCAAGGGAATTCTACCAAACATTTAAAGAAGAATTAGTACCTATTCTTCTGAAACTGTTCCAAAAAATAGAAATGGAAGGAAAACTTCCAAACTCATTTTATGAGGCCACCATTACCTTGATCCCCAAACCAGACAAAGATCCCATCAAAAAGGAGAATTACAGACAAGTATTCTTTTTTTTTTTTTAAAGATTTTTTATTTTATTTATTTGACAGAGCGAGAGAGAGAGACAGCTAGAGAGGGAACACAAGCAGGGGGAGTGGAAGAGGGAGAAGCAGGCTTCCCGCTGAGCAGGGAGCCCGATGCGGGGCTCGATCCCAGGACCCTGGGATCATGACCTGAGCCGAAGGCAGACGTTTAACGACTGAGCCACCCAGGCGCCCCCAGACAAGTATTCTTGATGAACATGGATGCAAAAATTCTCACCAAAATACTAGCCGATAGGATCCAACAGTACATTAAAAGGATTATTCACCACGACCAAGTGGGATTTATCCCTGGGCTGCAAGGTTGGTTCAACATCTGCAAATCAATCAACGTGATACAATACATTAACAAAAGAAAGAACAAGAAACATATGATCCTCTCAATAGATGCAGAAAAAGCATTTGACAAAGTACAGCATCCTTTCTTGATCAAAACTCTTCAGAGTATAGGCATGGAGGGTACATACCTCAATATTATAAAAGCCATCTATGAAAAACCCACAGCAAATTACATTCTCAATGGGGAAAAACTGAGAGCTTTCCCCCTAAGGTCAGGAACACGACAGGGATGTCCACTATCACCACTGCTATTCAACATAGTATTGGAAGTCCTAGCCACAGCAATCAGACAACAAAAAGAAATAAAAGGCCTCCAAAATTGGCAAAGAAGAAGTCAAATTCTCACTGTTTGCAGATGATATGATACTTTATGTGGGAAACCCAAGAGACTCCATGCCCAAACTGCTAGAACTCATACAGGAATTCAGTAAAGTGGCAGGATATAAAATCAATGCACAGAAATCAGTGGCATTCCTATACACCAACAACAAGACAGAAGAAAGAGAAATTAAGTCGATCCCATTTACAATTGCACCCAAAACCATAAGATACCTAGGAATAAATCTAACCAAAGAGGCAAAGAATCTGTACTCAGAAAACTATAAAATACTCATGAAAGAAATTGAGGAAGACACAAAGAAATGGAAAAACGTTCCATGCTCATGGATTGGAAGACCAAATATTGTGAAGATGTCGGTGCTACCTAGAGCAATCTACACATTCAATGCAATCCCCATCAAAATACCATCAACTTTTTTAAAGAAATGGAACAAATAATCTTAAAATTTGTATGGAACCAGAAAAGACCCCAAATAGCCAGAGGAATGTTGAAAAACAAAAGCAAAGCTGGCGGCATCACAATTCCGGACTTCCAGCTTTAGTACAAAGCTGTCGTAATGAAGACAGTATGGTACTGGCATAAAAACAGACACATAGATCAATGGAACAGAAAAGAGAGCCCAGAAATGGACCCTCAACTCTATGGTCAACTAATCTTTGACAAAGCAGGAAAGAATGTCCAATGGAAAAAAGACAGTCTCTTCAACAAATGGTGTTGGGAAAATTGGACAGCCACGCAGAAGAATGAAACTGGACCATTTCCTTACACCACACACAAAAATAGACCCCAAGTGATTGAAAGACCTCAATGTGAGACAGGAGTCCATCAAAATCCTAAAGGAGAACACAGGCAGCAACCTCTTCGACCTCAGTCACAACAACTTCTTCCTAGAAGTATCGCCAAAGGCAAGGGAAGCAAGGGCAAAAACTATTGGGACTTCATCAAGATAAAAAGCTTTTGCACATCAAAAGAAACAGTCAACAAAACCAAAAGACAACCGACAGAATGGGAGAAGATATTTGCAAATGACATGTCAGATAAAGGGCTAGTATCCAAAATCTATAAAGAACTCATCAAACTCAACACCCAAAGAACAAAGAATCCAATCAAGAAATGGGCAGAAGACATGAACAGACATTTTTCCAAAGAAGACATCCAAATGGCCAACAGACACACGAAAAAGTGCTCAATATCGCTTGGCATCAGGGAAATCCAAATCAAAACCTCAATGTGATACCACCTCACACCAGTCAGAATGGCTAAAATTAACAAGTCAGGAAACGACAGATGTTGGCAGGGATGTGGAGAAAGGGGAACCTTCCTACACTGTTGGTGGGAATGCAAGCTGGTGCACCCACTCTGGAAAACACTATGGAGGTTCTTCAAAATGTTGAAAATAGAGCTACCATACGATCCAGCAATTGCACTACTGGGTATTTATACTAAAGATACAAATGTAGGGATCCGAAGGGGTACATGCACCCTGATATTTATAGCAGCAATGTCCACAATAGCCAAACTGTGGAAAGAGCCAAGATGTCCATTGACAGATGAATGGATAAAGAAGGTGTGGTGTATATATACAATAGAATATTATGCAGCCATCAAAAGGAATGAAATCTTGCCATTTGCAAGACATGGATTGAACTGGAGGGTGTTATGCTGAGCAAAATAAGTCAAACAGAGAAAGACATGTATCATATGACCTCACTGATATGAGGAATTCTTAATCTCAGGAAACAAACTGAGGGTTGCTGGAGTGGGGGTGGGTGGGAGGGATGGGGTGCCTGGATGAAAGACATTGGGGAGGGTATGTGCTATGATGAGCGCTGTGAATTGTGCAAGACTGTTGAATCACAGATCCATATCTCTGAAACAAATAATGAAATATATATTAAGAAAAAAAAAAAGAAGATAGCCGGAGGGGAAGAATGAAGGGGGGGAAATCGGAGGGGGAGACCAACTATGAGAGATGATGGACTCTGAAAAACAAACTGAGGGCTCTAGAGGGAAGGAGGGTAGGAGGATGGGTTAGCCTGGTGATGAGTATTAAAGAGGGTACGTTCTGCATGGAGCACTGGGTGTTATGCACAAACAATGAATCATGGAACACTACATCAAAAACTAATGATGTAATGCATGGTGATTAACATAACAATAAAAAATTTAAAAAAAATTGTAGACCTTTTAAAAGACATAGACTTTCAAATTTGATTTTTAAAAATTAAATTCAACTTTGTGTTATTAACAAGAGACATACTTCATAAATGACACAGAATAGTAAAAAATTAAACTGAAAAATTTAATTGGAAAAATTAAACTGGCAGATGAATTTTAGGACAGAGATTCATTATAAATGAATATAAAAAAGGATAAAAAGGAACATTCATAAAAACAAAAGAACAATTGTGCAAGAGGTAATAATCATAAATTTGTATGTTCTTAACAATACACGTCAATATATAAAGCCAAAACCAAGAGAATTACAAGGAAAATGTATAAGGAAAATGAAAGATTATCTTGATAGAAAATAAAGATATAAAGGATTTCAGCAGCACAATTAGACAATTGGTTTAATTAGATTATACATTATTTTTGAGCACACTTTAAACATTTATAAATATTGACTCTGTTAACACAATCATATTCTTTGACTATAATGCAATTCATTTAGAAATACACAATAAAAAATATATGACAAGAGAGAAACTCATGTATTTGTAAACTATAAAAGAGGAAATCACAATAGAAATTACCAAGGGAACCCTTGAGGATTTCAACTTATTCCAGTTAGCTTGTAACCTTGCTAAAGTAGCAGCTTGTTTTAGTATCTCAATTTATGTTTAAATAATTCCTCCTATATTTTCCTTCTCCCCCTTCAACCATCTCTAATTTTCAAGCCTTTTGCTTTTATTTTGCTGTAAAGACATTTTCCAGAAATCTTTTTTACTTTCATAGATTTTATCTTTTTATTATTGTTCTTTATCCTCAATAGTGTCTGCTTTTACATTATAAACATATTGTCTCAATGACTTTTAGGTTTCAGTGATTAATTTTGTGTTTTTAACAATTAAATCTCATTGGCTTCTAGTTTTCCCCTCTATTTTACCTCATTATCCCAAACTCAATTTTTATTTTATTTTTATTTTTTAATTTAATTTTATTATGTTATGTTAGTCACCATACAATACATCATTAGTTTTTGATGTAGGGATCCACAATTCATTGTTTTCATATCCAGTGCTCCATGCAGTATGTGCCCTCCTTAATACCCATCACCAGGCTAACCCATCCCCCCCACCCCTCCTCTCTAAAACCCTCAGTTTTTTTCTCAGAGTCCATAGTCTCTCATGGTTCATCTCTCCCTCCGATTTCCCCCCCTTCATTTTTCCCTTCCTTCTCCTAATGTCCTCCATGCTATTCCTTGTGTTCCACAAATAAGTGAAGCCATATGATAATTGACTTTCTCTGCTTGACTTATTTCACTTAGTATAATCTCCTCCAGTCCCATCCATGTTGATGTAAAAGTTGGGTATTCATCCTTTCTGATGGCTGAGTAATATTCCATTGTATATATGGACCATATCTTCTTTATCCATTCATCTGTTGAAGGGCACCTCTGTTCTTTCCACAGTTTGGCTATTGCAGATATTGCTGCTATGAACATTGGAGTGTATATGGCCCTTCTTTTCACTACATCTCTGTCTTTGGGGAAAATACCCAGGAGTACAATTGCTGGGTCATAGGGTAGCTCTATTTTTAATTTTTTGAGGCACCTCCACACTGTTTTCCAAAGTGGCTGTACCAACTTGCATTCCCACCAACAGTAAGAGGTTCCCCTTTCTCCACAACCTCTCCAACATTTGTTGTTTCTTGCCTTGTCAATTTTTGCCATTCCAACTGGTGTAAGGTGATATCTCCATGTGGTTTTGATTTGAATTTCCCTGATCGCTAATGATGATGAACATTTTTTCATGTGTCTATTAGCCATTTGTATGTCTTCTTTGGAGAAGTGTCTGTTCATGTCTTCTGTCCACTTTTTGACTTGATTATTTGTTTTTTGGGTGTTGAGTTTGAGAAGTTCTTTATAGATCTTGGATACCAGCCCTTTGTCTGTAGTGTCATTTGCAAATATCTTCTCCCATTCTGTGGGTTGCCTCTTTGTTTTGTTGACTGTTTCCTTTGCTGTGCAGAAGCTTTTTACCTTGATGAAGTCCTAATAGTTCACTTTTGCTTTTGTTTCACTAGACTTTGGAGAAGTATCTTGAAAGAAGTTGCTGTGGCTGATGTCGAAGAGGTTGCTGCCTATGTTTTCCTCTAGGATTTTGATGGATTCCTGTCTCACATTGAGGTCTTTCATCCATTTTGAGTTTATCTTTGTGTATGGTGTTAGAGAATGGTCAAGTTTCATTCTTCTGCATGTGGCTGTCCAATTTTCCCAGCACCATTTATTGAAGAGACTGTCCTTTTTCCATTGCATATTTTTTCCTGCTTTGTTGAAGATTATATGACCATAGAGTTGAGGGTCCATATTTGAACTTACTATTCTGTTCCATTGATCTATATGTTTGTTTTTGTTCCAGTACCATGTTGTCTTGGTGATCACTGCTTTGTAATATAGCTTGAAATCAAGCAATGTGATGCCCCCAGCTTTGTTTTTCTTTTTCAACATTTCCTTGGCAATTAGCAGTCTTTTCTGATTCCATATAAATTTTAGGATTTTTTCCAGTACTTTGAAAAATGCCATTGGAATTTTGATTTGGGTGGCATTGAAGGTATAGATTGCTCTGGGTAGCATAGACATTTTAACAATGTTTATTCTTCTGATCCATGAGCATGGAATGTTTTTCCATCTTTTTGTGCCTTCTTCAATTTCTTTCATGAATGTTCTGTAGTTCCTAGAGTATAGATCCTTTACCTCTTTGGTTAGGTTTATTCTGAGGTATCTTAATGGTTTTTGTTGCTATTGTAAATGGAATTGTTTCTCTAATTTCTCTTTCTACAGTTGCATTGTTAGTGTATAAGAAAGCAACTGATTTCTGTGCATTGATTTTGTATCCTGCCACATTACTGAATTGCTATATGAGTTCTAGTAATTTGGGGGTGGAGTCTTTTGGGTTTTCCACATAAAGTATCATGTCATCTGCAAAGAGAGAGAGAGTTTGATTTCTTCTTTGCCAATTTGAATACATTTTATTTCTTTTTGTTGTCTGATTGCTATTGTTAGGACTTCTAGTACTATTTTGAGCAATAGTCGCGAGAGTGGGCATCCTTGACATGTTCCTGATCTTAAGGGAAAGGCTCTCAGCTTTTCCCCATTGAGGATGATATTCGCTGTGGGTTTTTCATAGATGGGTTTTATGAAATTGAAGAATGTTCCCTCTATCCCTATACTCTGAAGAGCTTTAATCAGGAAAGGATGCTGTATTTTGTCAAATGCTTTTTCTGCATCAATTGAGAGGACCATATGGTTCTTCTCTCTCCTCTTATTAATGTGTTCTATTACATTCATTGATATGTGAACATTGAACCACCCTTGCATCCCAGAATAAATCCCACTTGGTCGTGGTGGATGATCCTTTTAATGTATTGTTGGATTCTATTAGCTAGGATTTTGTTGAGAATTTTGGAATCCATATTCATCAGGGATATCGGTCTGAAATTCTCCTTTTTGATGGGGGTCTTTGCCTGGTTTGGGGATTATGGTAATGCTGGCCTCATAGAATGAATCTGGAAGTTTTCCTTCTGTTTCTATTTTTTGAAACAGCTTCAGTAGAATAGGTATTATTTCTTTTTTGAATGTTTGGTAGAATTCCCCAGGGAATCCATCAGGCCCTGGACTCTTGTTTTTTGGGAGGTTTTTGATAACTGCTTCAATGTCGTTACTGGTTATTGGCCTATTCAAGTTGTCTGTGTCTTCCTGTTTCAGTTTTGGTAGTTTATAGGCTTCCCAGAAGGCATCCATTTCTTCCAGGTTGCTTAATTTATTGGCATATAGTTGTTGATAAAATTTCTAATAATTGTTTCTATTTCTTGGTGTTAGGTGTGATTTGTCCCCTTTCATTCAGAATTTTATTAATTTGGGCCCTTTCTCTTTTCTTTTGGGTAAGTCTGGCCAGTGCTTTATCGATCTTATTAATTCTTTCAAAGAACCAGCTTCTAGTTTTGTTGATATGATCTACTGTGTGTCTGGTTTCTAATTCATTGATCTCTGCTCTAATCTTAATTATTTCTCTTCTTATGCGTGGCTTAGACATTGTTTGTTGCTTTTTTTCTAGTTCTATAAGGTGTAAAGTTAGTTGGTGAATTTGGGATTTTTCTATTTTTTTGGAGTGAGGCTTGGATGGCTATGTATTTCCCCTTTACTGCCTTTGCAGTAGCCCATAGGTTTTGCACTGATGTGTTTTCCTTCTCATTGGTTTCCATGAATTGTTTAAGTTCTTTTTTGATTTCCTGGTTGACCCAAACATTCTTAAGCAGAGTGGTCTTTAGCTTTCAAGTGTTTGAATTTCTTCCAAATTTTTTCTTATGATTGAGTTCCAGTTTTAAAGCATTATGGTCTGAGAATATGCAGGGAATAATCTCAATCTTTTGGTATCGGTTGAGACCTGATTGTGATCCAGTATGTGGTCTATTCTGGAGAAAGTTCCATGTGTGTTTAAGAAGAATGAGTATTCTATTGTTTTAGGGTGGAATGTTCTGTATTTACCTATGAGGTCCATCAGGTCCAGTGTGTCATTCAAAGCTCTTGTTTCTTTGTTGATTTTCTGCTTAGATGATCTGTCTGTTGCTGAGAGTGGAGTATTGAGGTCTCCTACAATTAATGTATTATTATCACTATGACTCTTTATTTTGGTTAACAGTGGCTTATGTAGATGGCTGTTCCCATGTTAGGGGCATAGATATCTCTCTATCCATTCTAAATGACAGCCTTGCTGGATAAAATATTCTTGGCTACATGTTCTTCTTGTTTAGTACCCTCAATATGTCTTGCCAGCCCTTTCTGGCTTGCCAGATCTCTCTGGATAGGTCTGACGTTATTCTGATGTTCCTCCCTCTGTATGTAAGGACTCTCTTCCCTGTAACAGCCCTTAAGATGGTTTCCTTGGTTCTAAGATTTGCGAGTTTTACTATTACATGCTGGGACGTTGGCCTGTTTTCCTTGATCTTGGGAGGGGTCCTCTCTGCATCTAGGACATGAATGTTCATTTCATTCCCCAGATTAGGGAAGTTCTCAGCTACCATTTGCTCAAATATATCTTCTAGTCCTTTCTCTCCACCCCCTCAGGAATCCCAATAATTCTGACATTGGAACGTTTCATGGTGTCACTTATTTCTCTGATTCTGTTTTCATGGATTTTGAGTTGTTTCTCCCTGGCCTCCTCTTTATCCTTCTTTTTCATCAATTGGTCTTCTATATCACTAATTTGTTCTTCTGCCTTGCTTACCCTAGCTGTTAAATTATCTAGATTAGATTGGATCTCATTGATAGCATTTTTAAGTTCTGCCAGTTCAGCTTTCATTTCTGCCCTTAGAGACTCTATGCTGCCATTAATCAATTTCTCCATTCTAGCTATTGTCTTCACAACTGCTACCCTGAATTCCATTTCCAACATCTTGGTTATATCTGTATCCATTTGTAAATCTGTGGCTGAACTCACATTCTCTGAGTCTTTCCTATTTTGGGGGTTCCTCCTCCTAGTCATTATGTTAAAGGGTGGTTGAGGGAATGTATAGAGTCCAAATTATTGACCAGAACCCAAGGAAGATGCACCCATTTTATAGGGACCTTAGGGTTGTCCGCCTCTTGTTCTCCCAGCCTGTTTTCTGGGGGAGGGCCTGCCGTGCTGTTACTCAGGCAACCCTGTTTGGGCAGAGTTGCCCTGCCCCCTGTGGGGGGGGGGATGGGCTCAGTGAAAACTGGTTTTTTGGGGCTTTTGTTCTCTGGCGGCTTTCCATGGCGGCTTTCTGCATCTCTTCTGAGAGTCAGAGCAGAAGAGATCATTTCCAACTCTCTGCCTGAGAACAGAGAGATCGCATTCTGTTCTTCAGTGAGCTCTCCAGGCCACACTATCTCTGTTTCTGTCTATGTTGCTATAAACTGCAGCTTCTTGGGTTGTGCACCCCTCAGCAGGGCTCCCAGTCCTTGCTTCCAGATCAGGGCTTGGGGCACGTCTCTACCCTTTGTGCTTCTAAAACTGCCAGCCACCCCCAGTTCACATGTGGGGCCCTGCCGCTCCAGGTTTCAGTACCAGGGCTGCCCTAAAGTCCTTTCCCCACTGCTACCAGTCTGTGAGTCTGTGCCCTGTCCCCAGTGTTGGAGGCTATTGCTCACTGGTGGTGTAGGATCCCCACGGCTCCCTCTGCCTTCCATTTATCTTTGGATATGTGCCTGTGGAATCACAGTTCCCCGCTTCATACCTGTAAACCAACCTCCTGCGATATTCTGTTTGTGGAGATCCAGATATATCTTCTTACATCTCAGGCTGATTTCTTGGGTGTTCAGAGTGGTCTGGTAGATATCCAGCTCAATTCCAGGGACTGATTGGAATAGGATCCCCTACTCCTCTGCCATCTTTTCCTCCCCCAACTCAATTTTTAAAAATAATAATTCCATTAAAAATTTTTAGTCTTTCACAAGTTTCTCTCTAACATTTGAAAAATCTTCCTACCTCATATTTATTATTTTACCTAAGTATTTTTCTTCTGTTAGTCCTTTTATTCTTAATTTTTAGAATAAGACTCAACCTCAGAAGCTTGGCATTAAAGTGGTGGTGTGAAGGAAACATACTTACAGGTAGAGTTTGTGTCTGCTGCACCTCTCCTCCCTCCAACCACTAGGCTGTCACCCTGCACCCTTGGTTCCTGCCAAATGACCTCCTCAGAGCCCATTAAGGTTGGGTTTCCACTCTGGAGGACTCTGGAAACTCCTGGGTTAAATACTCTCAGGGCTATGGTTTTCTCTGTGCAGATGAAGTACTTGATTTACTGGAACAACTTTTCTTTCTCAGTACAAGGTCTCCAGTATACTATATATATAAATGAATTACTTATTATAATATGGGGGTAATCAAAGTTAAGCTACTATTAGCTCAACATTCTAAATTCTATTTATATTTATACACTTGTTTTACAAAAATGGGGCCATACTGCCCTGCTACTTGCTAACACATAGCACATGGTGACAGTAATATATAAGCCTCAATGTCAAGCATAATGGTTACATCACATTTCATCATATGGATTTTTAACAATTTTTAAGCTGAACCCTGATTGATGGCTATTTTCATTATTGGAGTCTTTCAAATCCTTCTAGTTCTAGCTCTGTGCATGCCATTGACTCTTTTTGGGGCTAAATCCCTGGCCAAGATAGCATTTTCTTCTGGTCCTACCCTGCCACTTTCCTCCCACCACTCTGGTAGGGGAAAGTTTGTTTGAAATGACAAAAGAAGATCTTGGTTGGGGATTTTGGGGTGTGGAGGTGGGTTGGGGATTCTGCTGACCCAGGTATAGCCATAAAACCCAATAAGAGAGATGATTATTTATGCTTATGGAAGCCCAGATAACATCACATTTACAAAGCCCTCCTTGCAGATAGTTTTGAAGATACCTTGTTTTGTATTTTAATATGTCCCAACTCTACCCACCATTTCATTCCTGTTTGAAGGCTGCAAAAAGCCAGAGAACCAGCAACCCCTATCTTTCCTCTTACTTTCCTTCCTTGTCTATTTTCAGCCCACCAGAAAGGTCTGGTTTTTAAGCTTTTTCTCTGGGAAATGAAATACATATAAACTTTGTACTTTGAGCCATCTATAGCCTAGCATGCCATGAGGCTGGAGAGAATGGAGGGAAAGCAGGACAACCTTGGCCTGACCTGGTAAAGAGCTGGGTGGTTTTCTTGTTCTGTGAGAGTCACCATGCTCTTTCCCAGGCTGGGCTCCTGCATTACTTGCTCTTATACTTTTTTTCCCTTTTTTTTTTTTAAGATTTTATTTATTTGAGAGAGAGAGAGAGAGAGAGACAGTGAGTGGGAGGGAGAAGGAGAGAGAATCTGAGGCCAACTCTGAACTGAGTGCAGAGCTAGGGGGGCTGGATCCCATGACTGTGAGATCATGACCTGAGCTGAAACCAAGAGTTGGCTGCTCAACCAACTGAGCCACCCAGGCACCCCTCTTATACTTTATTTTCAAATTCACCAGCCTCCTTCTCAATGGACAGTAGAACATTTTCACTTAATGTATGGCTCTCCTTTGCTTTCTCTCCCGAGTTTAAGAACTCGGCTAGGGCAAAGGTTTTTCTGGAGTAGGCTTTAAACACCAGAATTGCTGCAGTCCTGCTGGGTAGAATGGCTTTCTCCATTTGGCAAGACCTAAGTGGGGCAAGGTGCAGCTGGATGTGAGCACCTGCAAGACTGAGAGGCCAAGGTCTCCTCTCCACTGGGCCCCTTGGAAGAATTCTCAAAGCACAAGGTTTCTTTGCTTCTTATCTATCTCCCCAAAAGGGAAGAAGACACTCTTCTGAAGAAGTTAGAGTCCCTGAAGGAAAATGTGGCTAACTTTTGGCTTCTTGTTCATAATGACATCATCTTCTTCATTCAGCTTTCCCCTATTAAGACTTTCCTTTGATTTTCTACCACTTACTCAGTGATTTTCTACCACTTACCCAAAGTAGGTCTCTATGAATAGTCTAGTGCTTTCTTGGATATTTGAGGTTCTAAAAATAAGGACCCTGATGTTTAGGTTTCTATGAAAGATTTTAATAAGTAATTGTGGGAGACCTTAATTTAAAACTTGTATCTTCCCACTTTCAAGAAGGTTTAGGTCCTTTATCCTTGCTTTTTTCAAGGAACCGTTATTGGAAACTGGGTAAGTCCATGCCTACCTTGTCACCTTTAAGTGGTCCACCTGAACTGATAGGAACATCTTCTTTCCATTTTTGATTTGATTCCCTGGCAAGCTTCCTGTTTTTCTTAACATATACATTCTCTCAGTCAATGTGCAAGCTCTCTGCTCATACATATGGTCTCCCTTTGACTATCTTTTAAGTCTTTACTTATTTTACATATCCTAAGGCAGAATTAATCATCTCTGGTTTATCTGAAAGTCAAGATTGGCTTATTTATTCATTTAACAAGTGTCTATGATGTTTCCACTATGAGCAATATCTGAACACCATCAGAAAATGGGTGAATCACTTCCCTGTGAATAATTCTCTTAAAGGTGAATGTACTAGCTTGATGGAAAATTTCTCTCTGCACCTAAAGGACAGCAAATATATTCCGCCCCTTTACCAGTGCCCAGAGTTTCATTGTCTTGCATGTACATGGACCCCACCAGTCAGACCCCTTCGGTGGGTAACTCTCATTACACTCATGGACTATGACAGCAAAATGCCTTGCATTGGGCACTGGATATGTATTTGTCAAATAAATGTGTATTCCTCACTAAAAAGACTTTACTTTCCTTCTAGAAATTGTGTTCAGTACTATCCACAGGTCTTATCCTGGATTATAGGTCAGCAATATTTCAAAAATGAGACGCCAAGTTGGAGACACACCAGGGATGTGTGGAGGTACGTGTGCAATGACTCTCTAAATTGTTAGGGATTAGAAAGGGGGAAAGGAAATAATGTGTTTACCTTACTAACAGGATATGGAGGGTGGATAGTGACTTGTCAAGACAGCAGAAAGGGTCTTTAGTACGGTGGTGGCTGCCATGCACACTACTAAGGAAATGATCCTGCAAACTGCCTTTGAGGTGTATGTTAAAGTCTTTGATCCCTGAATTAGAGAGACGATCTTGCCTAGCTGCACCCATGATGCCAAGGACCTGAACAGATTTCGTCCAGGTGATGGGAAGTGCTATGTTTGGGGTTTCTATATGCTTCTCCTACCCGTAAGAGCAGGGTACCCAAGAACCCTCTTCAAAATGTCTGCTCTTAAAATAATTCCTGTGCAACTTGACTCTGCATTTTCTCTGATTTTCCTTTCTCTTCCCTGACTTCTGCTCTCTGCACGATGTGCCATTGAGCAAAGTAGGTCTCTATGAATAGTCTAGTGCTATTATTATCCAAAAGTAATGGTGTGCTGATAAATGTTTAACAACCATCTCTCCAGGAAAAAAAAAAGGCCTGATATGCAGTGTTTGCTGATTTCTATAGTGTAAATATTCCCACCATGGCCAATTTCAAGCTACCCACTTCCATCACTGAGTTGGGAAGGGATGTGCACTCTCATCGGCCCGTATGAATGGGCTGAAGCACACCTTTTTGTAGGACCTGTCACTAGAGGAGGCCCCAGGAAATACAGCAGGCAAGCTGGAGACCATGGGTCATCATGGAACTGTTCAGAGTTGCAGAGTGGGTTCTGTGGAAGCAGGCTCTGGATGGAGTTTGGGGAGGAAGCAGCATGGGGCAGAGGGAGAAGCCAAACTATGACACAAAATTGTCCTGTGTGGGACTGAGACAGCCAGGCCTTTATACCCCTGCCTGGTTCAGTCTCAGAATAGATCCCAAAGGAGCTGACAAGTGGGCTGACACAGCTGTAGCTCAGTAGCAAGTCCTTCTTCAGAGAGGGACCTGAGCAGTGCATCTCAGTGACAACCACACCCAGGTCAGAGCTTGGAGCCTCTGCCACAAGGTGGGGGTTGGTTAGAGCTTTCAGCAGGAGCCCTGGACAGCCCCTTCTTGTCTTCAGAGAACTACCTGGAGCATTCTTGTCCCTTACCTGGTCCCCGCCTGTCCTGGAACTCAGCTTTGCCTGTAGTTTCCATCCGTGGGTTCATCTTCCTCACCGTGGAAGGCCCCTGCAGACCCCTTCCTGAATCCCAGTCAAGTTCAACTCTGCTTTGCCTTCTCAGACCAGACCTAGATGGTTCCGTGGCATCCTCTTGGGAGCCTGACCTGCTTTGGGTTTCTGGCCTTGCTCCTTGGTGCTGGCTACCTGGGGTGAGCCTGCCCTCCGGGGCAGATAGGACAGGTCCTGGCCTCCCAGCTCTGGGCTGGACTCTGGCCCACGGGCAGGAAGCAGTGCCTGCCTTGTGCACCGGTGGGGCAGGCAAAGATAGCCAGCCTGGTGTGAAGATGAGCAGATCTGGCCCAGTGCCGTAGGAGCTGAGAGTGACCGTAGAGCTCCTGTGGTTTATTCTCCTTGTTTACTTATGAGGACACAGTCACACGTAGTAAATAACTGACTTGCCCAGAGTCCCACAGCTGGTTAGGGATGAGCTGGGAATAGAATCCTGCCCAGCACCCTTTTTACGTATCCTTCTTCCTGAAGTCTGATTTATTCATTGAATTACAGTCCTTTTCCCCCCTCTCCAAGATAGTTAGTGTGTTTAGAAATGGCCTCATTAGCAGATTTTATATTCTCCTTGGTTAGCTCCTCTGAGCCGCTCACCCCGTTCTGGCAGGTGGCCTGTCTGTTTGAGGAGGAATTATCCTGCCTGCCAACTGGGTGTTGGATTTACATGCTAGCTGGGCCACAGGGAAATCATCTGGAAGAGTTAAGGGGCTCCTCAGACTTCTCAGCCTACAGGGCAGAGGCATGGCTGGTGGATGCTTTTTGCCCTATAGCGAGTAGTCCTGGGCCTCAGGCCTTGTCCCTGAGGGAGACAGGCCTGCAGCTTTCTCCCCATCAGCCACCCCCCCTCCACACTGTTCTTCCAGCCCCAGGCCCCATTGCTCCCAGGGCTCTCTCTTGTATTTGCCATTTCACCCTCTTTGAGTGGATGCTGTTAGCAACATTGAATCTGAAAGAACTAAATAATCCTGTTTCACCTTTTTAACGTGATTCTTCAGCCTATAATATTTCGGTATTTACTTCTAAAACTTTCTAGCTTTCTTTTCTTTAAAGATTTATTTATTTATTTTAGAGAGAGAGAGCACGGGGTGGGGGGCAGAGGGAGAGGGAGAGAGAGAATCTCAAGCCAACTCCACGCTGGGCACCAACCCCCAGGCGGGCCTCCACCCCAGATCCCGAGATCACAACCTGAGCTGAAACCAAGAGTGGGTCCCTTAACTGACTGCACCACCCAGGTGCCCCAAAACTTTCTAGCTTTTATCTATAATTGTTTATTTCATCTTGCTTTCCATTATTTCATAGTGTATTTGCTCTCTTTCTAATGTATTCTTTTTGCTAATGTTAATCTCTTTATTTAACCAATGTCTCCCCCTAAATGACAAACAAGAGGTCAGGGCTTTTCGGTGAGTGGGGGTGGGGGTGGGATGTCTGGGCCGCTGGTGGATGTCCTAAGCAGGGAGGCTGTGGGGCCCTGGGGATCCCGGAGCTGTGCCATGCCCTTCTGGCCTGCTTTCATAGAATTCTCCTCTGCTTTGATTCAAAAACCACCAGCGAGGAAGAGTTGGCAAACCTCCTGGAGCCTACACATCATGGGTATAAAATAGTTAAAGACCCAAGTTGGGAAGTGGACAGGAGGTGGGGTGTGATATTGTCAAATAAGAAGTATCAATTGAGTCAAGGAAGATTGAGGAGTGATGGGAAGTTGTTTGATTGGTAACAGTATCCAAATAGGAAGTGTCTTTCTTTCCAGCAAAACCTCAGGGTCTGTATCAATTACCCCCCCCCCCCCATCCCATCACAGGACAAAGCAAAGAGTATGAATAGAGAAGCCATTTCCCAGCTCACAAGCAGCTGCTGCCAGAACACCGAGGAGCCAGTGCCTGGAAGGAAGGGAGAGCATTGTGCATTTCAGCATCGTATAGGTCTTGCTTTCACCAGAGTCTAGAAATAAAGTTGATGGAAACTGCACTTAAAAACGGAGCTTTGAAGAATAGCAGACGGTGAGATAAAAGGCTCTTTGCGACTGGTATTAAAAATCCAGAATCAAAGAAAGACCAGGCAGAAGGAGAGGATCGATGTATCCGAGCCAAACTAAGACAGAGGCATTTACCCCAGGCAGGTCCAATTTCCCAGCAAGAGGGGTTAAAAGTTAGTAACGACTCCACAGTGTGTAAATTGCAGCTTGATATGTGAACATTATGCTTAAGTTAACTCTTCAGTCCATGGCATGGTTTTCTCATTCTTTCATGTTAGGTTCAATCATTCTTAGTGATTTCTTTTGTGAAAGAACCTGTATTAGTTTGCTAGGGCTGCCGTAAGGAATACTACACACCAGGCAGATAAAAGAATTGACACCTATTTCCTCTCAGTCCTGGAGGCTGGAAGTCCGAGAGCAGGGTGTTGGCAGGGCTGGCTCCCTCTGTGGTCTCTCTCCTTGGCTTGGGGATGGCTGACCTCTCCCTGTGTCCTCACACGGTTTTCCCTCTGCATGTGTCTGTGACCTCATCTCTTCGTCTTATAAGGACACCAGTCATGTTGGATTAGGACCCACCCTCATCACCTCATTTTAACTTAATTCCCTCTATTAAAGGACTTGTCTTCAAACACAGTCCCGTATGAGGTACTGAGGGTTAGGATTTCAACATCTGAATTTTGGGGGATATGATTCAACCCATAACAGGACATTTCCGAGTATTGTTAAGGATGGATATCTGGTTGGCCTGCACCCAAGGGACACTTTCTGCCAGGATTCTGGAGTCCAGGCTACACAGAGCAGATAAGCAATGCCCCCTTGAAGAATACCACCTTATCAAGGTTTATTCCTTTCAGAACCTAATCCAGTAAACTGGATACATCTGTGGACACAAAGGCCCAAATTCCTCAAAGATGAGTCATGGTCCTGTCCTAGTGATAGGACAGGACTGTGGTTCTAACCCTTCCCTCTATTCACTCCCTTCATGAGGACATGCATGGTTTAAAGTCCATTGTCTCCATTCTCAGATGAAATCCATATTCTCTACCAATATTTCTTGGATTTAGTATGAAATTCTCTGGTCAGAGGCTGGGTTTTTTTTTTTTGCCTGGGGCTGATGCTGTGAATGGATTGGCACTTGGCCATAGAGTATCCAGGCATAGTTGGGTCACTGAAGTAAGGTGGCAGATCTTGCACTGTTGATCTCTGTGCCCTTCTCTCCTGCTCACTACTAACAGAATCCCAATTCAGTTTGGGATTAGTAATATGCCCAGTCAAAAAAACTACACTTCCTGTCCTCTTACCTTAGGTAAGAATGAAGATGGAATACAGGCATGGCCAATTAGGTATGAATGGAGGGGACCAGGTGGGTTTTCAAGGTTTCAGAAAAGCAAGGTAAAGGGAGCTGCCTCATACAGTCTGTTCTTTTTGCTCCTTTTCATCCTTCTTCCTATCTAAAACATGGATGTGATGGCTGGAGTCCCAGCAGCCATCTTGTAAGCATGAGCATGAGGATAATAGAATGAAAATCTAGACAGAACCTGGGTTCTTCATGATTTGGGGGACTGTCATACCAGCCCTGGCCTGTCTTTGTCTGATTTCTCATCACAAAGGAGAAAAACAAGCCCCAAGGGCAGCTGGTGTCTATAATGGCTTCTCTGGGAGCACAGTGTAAAGTGTTCTCCCAGGCATAGGCCACCCAGTGGTTTTATAAACCCCATCTTATTTAAGCCACCATTTGGGGCTTTCTATCATCTACTGCCAAATATTATTGCTAACTGGTACAAGTGGTTTGCAGTCATTGGAATCATTCCCTTATTTTTCCCTGGATACATGTACAGTATCTTCTGGAAACTTCTGCAAAAGCCTTTTTTAGATAGGAGACCCCCTGGAAAAACACTGAGGGAACTCAGGTAAACCTGGGTTCACATATGCCTCCATCGTTTATTAGCTGTGTGACTTTGGGGAAAGTACTTTACCTCTCTGAACCTCACTTTCTCAAGTGCTCTTGTACAGGGTCTAGTTATGAGGATTGGTGAGATAATGTATGTAAAGCACGTGGCTGCATCCTTGAACACAGGTGCTTAGCAGATGGCCCTCCTGTAACTATGGAATTACTTGTCCCCTCTAGAGGAAGATGCACATCACGTGTCCAGGTCTTACTTTTCCCTTGGATGTTCTTCCTGCATCTCTCTCTAGATGCCTGCAGGACATTTCTGCAGTCCATCCTATATCTGGTCCTCCTGCATTTTGGTTCAAGTTGTCATTCCATGCCATGCCACACCATGCCCTGCCACACCACACCTGACCACACCATGCCACACCATAGTGTGCCACACTAGGCCCTGCCACCCAGACTATACCACACTGCACCATGACACACCAGATTGTCCCACACCCTGCCATGCCATCCTTGACTACACTGTACCATGCCTCACCATACCACACTACACTATATCACATTACACAATACCAGGCTATACCACACTATACCATGCCATACCATCCCAAACTATGCCACACCACAGTACAACATGCCATGTCATGTGCTTAACAATGAACTCCAGTGATCGTCCCAGACTTATCCCTACTCATTTCGGGGATCCATTCTGTGTTCCTCAGCATCCATTCCAGCTTTGTGCCCTTTGGTTGGGTGAACCTAGGTGAACTCCTTTCCTGACTTCTAAGGTCAGCTCCCAGCTCTGCCCTGTCCTTGCACTTTAGAATCCATTCCAATCTCAGAGACAACCCCTTACTCCTCCCTTGCAGTGCATCTCTCCTTCACCCCTACCCCCCAGGGTCGGGGCAACCGCTACTTTATATAGGAAAAGAAGATATCCTTCTGTGTTAATATAAAGCTATGTTAACGTAAGTCTTCAATATTTAAATGTAATTTGTTATAGTTCAGTGTTTAATTTTAAAAATCCAATGAGTTATCTTAAAATTTATTAATGAGAGTTCATGTATATCTATAAACATATATGTTTATACATACATATATGTATGTATATAAACATTTTAAGAAGTAGGGTTAGGGTTATATATATTCATATATGTAAAACAATTTCTTTACATAAATCATGTTTATTTCCTGTACATATTTATTTTCTCATTAAATAAATAGAAAAGTATGGTCTACAAAAAAATTCACCCCACTCACTGCGGTTTTGTTACAATTTATGCTTCTAGTTTTCTTCTCACTCTTAGTATCTATGATATTCTGACCCAGACTGTATCCATGAATGAATATACTCCATGAGAGTGACATTGTAATTTGATGATACCCCACCATTCACCTTCAGAGGAGCAGTTTGGGGGTGGGGGTTACCATGATAGAGAAACTATTTAGCTACTGAACTAGCCACATTTTTTTTTCTTAGTATTTCTCCATTGATGAAATGCACTAATGTCACAATCAATGGAGTACATTAAAATGATTTTTATATAGATAGATATATGTATAGATACATATATGTGTATACTTTTATTATCTGATATGAACTTGACATTTATTTAGTATTTGCTTTATTGTTTTGGCGACATGGGTCCAGGATGCCGTTCTGTCAGCATAATTCCTAGGAGGTTGGTTCTGATAGGAACCTTGCCCAGAAATGGTACCCATGTGACCATTTGCCAAATTGCCTTTTCTTGAAACCTTCAGAGCCACCTGTGACTCCTCTTTCCATTTTTCATTCATTCACTTTGTTAGTGAGAAGTTTGAACTTGGTAAGAGGTGTGCTGAGCACAGAGGAGAAAGTAAAGAGCCTTTCTTGGGGAAAGCTTTGCAGAGGAGGTGACATTTGAGCTGAGTCTTGAAGGATGTTGGAGAATTGCCAGGTGGGGGTAGGGGACATGGAGGAATGTACTTCTCATTTATAATCGCAAATAGTAATTAAAAACACCCCCTCCTTTTTTTTTTTCTTGGAATTACATCTTGGATTAATCCCATTTCTTCCTTACTCATGAGTGACCTAGTTCAGGCTCTAGAGCCATACCTTAACCTTGGGCTGCAGCCTAGGAGCTTATCTGCCTGCCCCCAGCCTGCACATCACTCAGCATCTAGCCCAGTCCCTTGTACCTGCAGTGTTTATTGAATAATTTATGTACTAAACGAGTCATCATAAAATGCTGGGTTCTGGTTCCATTGTCTATAAATGTGCAGGATGAAGCCTAAGCTCTGTAGTTCTGGCATTTAAATCTTCTACATTCCGGCCCTACCTGTCCTTCATGCTTGCTTTCCCATTACATTTCTGCACCAACTCCCCTTTCCCGCCCACCAGATCTGCTTGCTGTTCCTTAAACTCACATGGAAAGTTCCAACCTCCGTGCCTCTGTTCACATGTTTCTGGATTTCTCTACAACTATCTCGATCTTAAACAGCCCTCAAGACCCCCTTAAGGTTTTTCCCCTTCACAAAACTCTCTTCTCTTTTATCCCACAGCCTAGTTTTCTTTCGTTCTTTCCTAATCTTGTTTCCCTAAATTTCTCTGTTTTAAAAACTCATAATTTATATTATGTATTAATTCATTTTGGATTTAATCGTCCTTGTACTGTAAGCTAATTTTATGATTGCCTTGTCTTATAATGAACATGCTTCTATGTGTACTAGTTTAATGGGAAGTTTGTAAGCTTTTTTTTTTTTTTTTTACAAAAAAGCAGGAATTTGGTGTGCGTGGGTGGCCCAGTCTGTTGAGCACCCAGCTCTTGATTTCCATTCAGGTCATGATCTCAGGGTTGTGGGATCGAGCCCCATGTCTGCCTCTGCCACAGAGTCTGCTTGTCCCTTACCCTGCCCCTGCTCTCTCTCGCTCTCTTTATATAAAATAAGTCAATAAATAAAATCTTTTTTTAAAAAGCAGGAATTTTGTTTTATTTGTATGAGAGCAGGAATTTTGTATTTCTGTGTATGTCTTAGAGTGGTGCTATTCAAACTGGAGTGCAGACCAGTATCCATCAGCAAACTCGTATGGAAGTGGTTGAGGTAAGCACAGCAATTTGAGAGTAAGATTAAGAAATTTTCATGCAGTGCACCATTCCCATGACATCCACACCCAAACACATGTCCTGAGCTCATCTGGTTGAATGGGAACTAGACCAGACTGGGTACTGTTGAATTCTTGTATCAAGTCCCATGTTGTACAGATCGTACGCAAGCCATGAGCATAGGGCCATGCATCAGTCTGCAAGGATTGGGAATGGCAGTGGCTGGGCCTTCATCATAGATGGTGAAGCAGCACTCTGGAGCATCTAGGATGGAACCTTGCACACCACAAGTACTTATGTTGTGCTAGTAGACTAGTAAACACCACAGATCTGAACACTTAAATAGCCATGTTTTTCTCTTCTATCCCTATATGAAAATCAGAAGCATTAACATAAATG
Organism: Mirounga leonina; assembly: GCF_011800145.1. Taxonomy (NCBI): domain Eukaryota; kingdom Metazoa; phylum Chordata; class Mammalia; order Carnivora; family Phocidae; genus Mirounga; species Mirounga leonina. The sequence goes on along the minus strand of NW_023270709.1, from coordinate 6,842,111 downwards.
CAGTGCAAATTCAATTCACATTACATATGTAACCCAGATGTTAGTTGGGTAACCCTGATCCTTAAGAATTAAATGCAATTGCCTTATTCTGCTACAAATTATGCAAAGTCTAATGCTTTCTTCAAGATTTATGCAAGTTTTGGAGGGCTCCCCTACCCCCAGTCACCTCTGGCTCCAAATCTCACCACCCCATGCTCCTGTAACCCTGACCCAGATGGGAACTCAAGCTTTTTGTTGATTTTCCCAAGCTCTCTGCTCTCAGGTAGAAAAAAGCCTCATTAACTCTTTTGCTTGGATAGCAGACTTTACCAAAGATTTGGGGATACAGAACAATTTTGGTTCCACAGAGGTTATCATATTAAAAATTTAATTGCTCAAGTATTTCACTACTTGTGATTCTTCTGGAAGCCTCTCAAGAGTCTGACTTTCTGGCCCTCCCATCCTCACCTTGGTTTTCTGTAGATGATATGATTAGTTCCTGTAATCTTTCCTGAGTCAGTGTTTTTGCAGGCCCTTGATGAATGCATTGACTTCCTCCTGGGGATATTGGTGAAGCTGTCACCACTTACTTCCTTCATAGTAAAATTTGCAGCTTTATCAGTCAACCCAAAACTCTCACAATCATTCATACTTTCTTTCCACAGTTTTACCGATGTGCATTGTCATGGAAACTGGGGTCCACTAAGAAAGAGGTGATCTGCATCCCCCTCCTGCTCACTCAGTGGCTTAATCAGAGGCAGTGGATTCTTGGAAGTTACATTTAGGCATGATTGGCCCCATGTACCACCCCAGAACTCCCTTCTCCCCCTCCGTATAAAAATGAGGTAGAGTGATTTTTTGCCCCATTGTACCTATGAAAATCACTTGTCTTAAGTCACTAGCAGACTCAACTGCTACTTCCTAGGGTGGGAAATTCTCTTTGTCACCCACTCATGTGTAGTCAAATATCCATGGATTGGCGGTAGAAGAGAGAAGATATTTGCAGAACAGTAGGGAGCTTTTTGTGTGTGTGAAGTCACTGTCCCTTACTCTATGTGCTGCGCTTTGAGCAATGGAACTGGGTCAGTGAAAATTAAACCAACAGGGCTTTCCCTAATTCTGTGAGGCTACTTTTCCTATGTATTTTCCCATATATTGATTTCTTTCTACAAGACATTTCTCTGTTACATTTTCAAGAGCTCAAGGATGCTGTCCAACTGTGGCATTGTGAGAGTTGGGGCAGAGCTCAGTGACATTCTAACAATAGGAGAAAAGCTCTCAGAACGTGGGGAGATGATGTCATTGGGAGGCAGATAAAGGCGATGCTTGTGTCTGGAACAGGCCCAGAAGTGGAAGGGAGAGGAATCCAGGCTCACAGAATGAGTCTAGATGGGAGATCATCCACTTGGAGCCAGAAATCTCCAAATCCAGGGTGGGCCAACTCAATCTCCCCCCACACAGGGCAGAAAAATCACTCCTGCCAACCTTGAGAGAGGAGGGGGTGGGGGGAGGGTGGAGCTGTGGTGACAGCTGTCTCCCAGGAGTGGGAAGGCGAGGGGGTGGCACGAGCAGTGGCAGTTGACCTCACCCAGGTGAGCAGGTGATGGAGGGCCTGAGCCCAGAAGAAAGACGGGAGGGAGGGAGGCAGGAAGATGGTTTTGTGTGGCTCACACTACCAGTTCCTGGGGGCTGGGCCATGACAACCTCTTTGCCTTCTCCCTGGAGTGTCCCTTGAGTCTTGCCTCCTCTTCCGCATTTAAAGAATCCTTATCAGTTTCTTGGGAGTAGGTGGCTGGCACGTTGTCCCAAAGTCTGACAAAAGAGGAATGTGTCAGCCAAATTCTGTGGTTTTCCTCCTGGGTGTGGCTGGGTGAGTTAACTGACCCTCCACCCCCCACTCCCTACACACAACTTTCCCTAGAGCCCAAGTGCAAGTGCGTGAGAACATTCCTTGCTAGGATTTCGGCAGAAGGAGGCAGGGATCTGGGGGCTGAGGTAACCCGAGCCAGGGCTGAACCGGGAGGTGGCGCTCTTGGAGGCTTCTGCTGCTGCCTTCCTGCCTCCCGGCCAGGCTGACCTTTCAGGGAACCCAGGTCCCTGAACTCAAAGGCGCTGAGTTGACCGGCCTGCTGAGTGTGGTCTGTTCATGCAAATGTAATGGTCGGGTAGGGCATTGCCTGGGGAGTGTCCTGGCTCCACTGTTCTGTTGATTGATTGCACGGGAATACACTCCTATAGTTGCCACCATCCACGACTGGCAGTAGACATCTGCTTGTTGTATTGACACGCATGCCCTTCAGTCCTTTAATTGGGGTGGGTCATGTGTCACCCCAGCTACGGTGCTTCCTGTCCAAAGCTCCTTCATTCCTCCTCCCACTTTCCATGGACTCCTGTCCCTAGAAGGTGGGGTGGTTCATATCTGTGTCTCTGAACTAGCCCTGACGCACTTTGCAATCCCAATCCCTTGAGTGGAGGAGGGCTCTATCAACAAGGCCCTGTCCTCTTCTGTGCTTCTCCCCCAGAAGCAGAGAAACAGCAACAGGATTTTTTAAAAAAAAACCTCCCCAAGGCATCATCACATGGAGAATCACCACTCTAAAGCCACAGATAGGTGTGCCAGACTTCTGGCCCACCACTACTCCAGTAGTGAAGGGGATGTATGTGAATAAGATGCCTCTCAGGGTCTCATGGTTTGGGGGAAGGCTGAAGGCAGCATCCTCATCAACTTCCCCAAGGAGCACCGTGGAGTAGATTTTAGGACTCCTAGTTGACCCCGTAGAGACACAAGGCTTGACAAGGTAACATGCCTGAGAACACACAACTGGTAGGTGATACAGCCAGAACTCAAACTCGGATCTTCTTGGTTTGTAGGTTCATACTCTATTTACCTCTTGGTCTGAGGAGCTTGGAGGAGGTGATTTTGAGCTGGTTTTCAAGCTGGCATCGACATTTCTCAGGCAGACACAGGAGAAAGGCATATCCCGGGCAGTGAGAACAGGAGCTGAGGTGGAGAGCTGACAGCAGGGCCTGCCTGCACCACCACAAGTCCTGCTTGCGGGTCTGAAGGCACACACTCTAGGGTGCAGCCATGATCCTGGAGGTCACGGGAGTCCTTGAAGACTTTAATGCAGGGGATGGCTAGAATTGAGTCTTGAAGATCTTGTCTGCTCCTCAGCCAGGACCCATGGGAGGTCCTGGGGATGCTTGAGGAGCAGAGCTGCCCTGTGAGAAGCGCCTAGTCAGCCTCCCCAACTTAGTCAACAGGGCTCATCGTTTTCTCTTTCCCCTGCCCTGAAGCTTTCACACACTGCTAGCCTTGCATACAATCACATGGGGTTCATTTCTGAAGTGAATGTAACTAAGATTTCACATGGCTCTCGAGCATCTCTGGGCCCCAGCAGCCCCTTGGCGGGCCGAGGGAACTTCACGGGTAGGCTCTTTCTGGACTGTGTGAAGCTGAGCTTTCTCTCTCTGGCAGGGATTACAGGGCTAACATTTCAGTTATTGTCTGGGAAGGGGTTCCAGAATGTGGCTCCTAAACCCAATCCCCACTAATGTTGGGACAGATACAAAATAAGAAGTTCCACTGAACGTCCAAGCAGGGAACTAGCTTACTCTGATGAACTTTGGGGATCGAAGTCGCCGTGTGGACATTCTTGGGTGATTGAATAAGGGAAATGACCATCTGAATTGAAAGTCTGAAATACAGAATGGATGTTAAAGGAAATGCAGCTCTAATTCCAGGCTCCGGAGGCCCTTCCCATCCTTCTTCCCACTCTCCCTCCCCCCACCCCTACCCTCAATTATTGATTGGAGAGAAACTTGGGGGTGACTGGTTTTAATGAATAAGATGGGAATGATTGGAAATTAGCATACCAATGGCTTGCATGCAAATAGGTGCTTTTGAAGTGATTGCAAAATTTATTCTCTTAAACATTTTAAATCCTCTCTTACAATCTGGTTTTTGACAGTAAAACCTGACTTAAGACAATAAATAAATGGCATTTTTTTGCACCCCTTGTTGAATCCGACAAGGGAAAATTTCAATCAACCCCGAGCCCAGTGTTCCCCAGTTAGAAATTGAGGGCACTCACATTTAACTTAAAAATATTTATGTAATGGGGCGCCTGGGTGGCTCAGTCGTTAAGCGTCTGCCTTCGGCTCAGGTCATGATCCCAGGGTCCTGGGATCGAGCCCCGCATCGGGCTCCCTGCTCCGCGGGAAGCCTGTTTCTCCCTCTCCCTCTCCCCCTGCTTGTGATCCTGCTCTCACTGTGTCTCTCTCTGTCAAATAAATAAATAAAATCTTTAAAAAAAAATTTATGTAGTATTTTTATGTCTAATCACATAAACAGTACATGTAAGGTATGGGAAATTGGGGAAATAAAGAAATAGATGAAGACAAAATCACTGGTACTGTGACTTCCTCTCTTGAAATAGATGTGTGACATTTTTTGGTAAAAATATATGCATAGTGGACTTAACCGTTCTGTAATTTTTTTAAACATTTAGCGATAGATTGAGAACATTTCTTGTGCCACTGCATATTCTTTGACAATACCGCTTTTATTAGTTGTGTGGCAGCAGATTAATCTGTTTCATCTGTTTTACTGTTCCCCACTGTTGTATACTTCAGGTGTTCCCAAGTGTTTGCTAGGGAAGCAAACGTTCATCCTTGTAGATATATCTTGTGAACATCTATGATTAGTTCTTAAGAGAAAATGCCAAGAAGTGGAATTGCCGACCAGAGGGCATGCTCATATAAAGGCCTTTCATACATATTTCCACACCAGGAAGTTCAGACCAATTGACATTCCTGCCAGCCTTGGGCTTCTTCGCATCTGATGACACAGTAGACCAGATTTTGAAAAGATCTGCTCCTCATTGAAACTTGGGTCCAAAATGAGGTATTCTCACTTATCTTTTCTCCCAGGCCACAGCTGCCTTCGCTTTTAAGTTCATGGGGTCATTTCCCCTCCCCCAGTATTTGTACTGTAGTAAAATACACATAACATAAAATTTGCCATCTTAACCAATTTTATTTATTTATTTATTTTATTATTGTTTTTTTAAAGATTTTATTTATTTATGAGAGAGAGAGAGCATATGAGAGGGGGGAGGGTCAGAGGGAGAAGCAGACTCCCTGCCGAGCAGGGAGCCCGATGCAGGACTCGATCCGGAGATTCCAGGATCATGACCTGAGCCGAAGGCAGTCGCTTAACCAACTGAGCCACCCAGGCGCCCCTTAACCAATTTTAAATATACAGTTCAGTAGCGCTGTGTAATTCATGATGTGGTGCAACCACCCACCATCATCTACCACCAGAACATTTTTGCCTTTCCCAACTGAGATTCCATTTCCATTAAATACTAAGTCGCCAGACTCCCTACCTCCAACCCCTGGCAATCGCCATTCTTTCTGTTTCTACAAATTTGACTACTCTAGGTATCTTACCTAAGTGGGGTCATATAGTATTTATCTTTAGTAATGGCTTATTTCACTGAGCATAATGTCCTCAAGGTTCATCCATGTTGTAGCATGTGTCAGAAGTTCCTTCCTTTTTGTGACTGGATAATATTCCATTGTATGGATATACCTTGTTGATCCATTCATCCATCCATGGATATGTGGGTTGTTTCCATCTTTTGGCTACCGTGAATCATGCTGCTATGAACACAGGTGTCTTCGAGTTCCTGATTTCAACTCTTTTAGGTTTATACCCAGAAATAAAATTGCTGGATCATATGATAATTGTGTTTGTAATTTTCTGAGGATAGTTTTCCATTAGTGGCTGCATCATCTTACATCCCTATCAGCAGTGCACAAGTGTTCCAATTTCTCCACATCCTTGCCAGCACTTATTATTTTTTCTTAATAGTAGCCATCCTAATGGGTAGGATGTATATCTCATTGTGGTTTTACTTTGCATTTCCCTAATGAGCAAAGTTGAACATCTTTTCATATGCTTGTTGTCCATTTGTGTATCTCCTTTGGAGAAATGTTTATTCAAGTCCTTTGCCCATTTTTAAGTTGGGTTGTTTATTTTTGATTGTTGAGTCAGAGGATATTTTTAGAGGCTTCTGCAACTCACATTCTCTGCTCCCCACCCCCACCTCCTCCTCAGGGTCTGGCAAACAACCTACCCTCGTGGAACATCTGTCCACTGTTCCGATAGCAAACGTAAACAGACAAGTAGGAATATTACCCACCATGAGTCACTTGTATCATTTACATTTTGGGTCCCATGTAAGTATAGGTGTGCCCCATCAAACATACTAAGATGGGGACTTCCAGAACAGATAAACTAGGGAGTGAATCCTTAGATTACAAGGAGATTCTGGCTCTGCTATATAATTACATTCAGAAAGAACTGTTGCAGATCAAGCATTTAAAAATCAGTCATTTTCTGTGGTAGGTTTGGCTTAACTTTAATCTGGTTTATAATACTAAAGTAACTTACCAAAGTGTGCATGTTGTAGCCTTTTAATCTTGAAGGGCTCACCAAGTAGTTCCATCTCTCAAAGCCAGACATTCTATAGGTGCTCTATTAAAATGCTTTTAAGTGGAATATGACTGGGACTGAAAGTTTTTTCCAAGTTAAAATGACAGTGTCCATCTTAAAGGCATAGAATATCCACATTCTAATGTGGTTTAAACATAAAACTTTTTTTTCCAGGCAAAAGTCATTCTTGAAAGCAATAAATACTCTGAGTTGAGGTGCATTTGTTAAAGCAGGGCTGTGGGACCTTGTGTCCTAGTCCTGGGTCTCCCTTTCCCGATTGTCCAACTCCATACAGCACAGAGTAGCAGCTCTGAGGTTTCTGGAGCACAGCTCGAGGACCATGGACGGGGTCAAGGGGTAGGGGATGAGATTTAGTGCAGTCTAGATCAGGAAGGATTTAGTACTGACTTTAGACTGGTTTTGGGAATTTTAGGCTGGGAGAGGAATGGTGGACCATTACAGTGATCTTGAGCAAATGGGGTCCAGAGACAATGTCCCAGGCAAGGATTTAGAAAGCAAAATAGTGAGCAGTGAGAAAGAATTAAATCTGGGGCAAAGGATCTGCCATGGTGCCCAGGGAGTTCTGAGTGGGCAGGCTTGGGAGAGCGTGAGGGTGAGCCCACAGGAGCCACTCATCAGGGAGTGGCAAGTTTTTACAGGATGACCTAAGCACAGCTGTGGTGAGTAGGCTGTGTGTGTTCTGGGGTATGGGGTAGAGGGAGCAGACAGCTAGTGGCACATGCTAGATTCTGCAAGTCTGTGTGGATACAGACTCATCTACAATTGGGCAGATCTGTACTGCACAACGTCACCTGGCTGAGGGTGTGAGTAGGACAAAATCCAGGCCACGCTTCAATTTCCAAGCCATCACCCTGGTGCATCTCCCAGGAGGAAGGGACATCCTTTCTTACTCACACAAAGGCATTTCATGAGTTAGTAGTGGCCCTGAGTGAATGCAGTTATTTTGTAGCTATAATTCTAGGGTCCTAGTCCTCTGTTCAAAAGATCTCAACCATCTCACATGAATGTCAATGTAAAAAAAAAAAAACAAAACAGAAATGGAATATAACTGCACCATTCATTCATTCCAACAAATATTTATTGATGCCTTACCAAGTGCCAAGCATTGTTCTAGATGTTTGGGACATATCAGTTAACAAAGTAGAGTAAGAGGTCTGCCCTTGTGGACCTTGCATTCTCACAAGGGGAGTTAAAATAATAAACAATAATAATAAATTAAAATACACACAGTGAGTAAATTATCTAGCGTGTTGGAAGGTGGTTAGTGTTAGGGAACAAAGAAAGAGGAGGGCAGCCTACGTAGATCAGGAGTTCTGGGATGGAGGAAGCAGGTTACAATATTAAATAAAGATGCCAAGATAAGGCCTCATTGAGAAGATGGAATTTGAACAAAGACCTAAAGAAGCAGAAAGGCCAGGAAGAGCCTTCCAGGTAGAGGAAAGGGCCGGAGCAAAGGTCTGAGTGTGGGAGTGTGCATGGTTGAGGAAGAGCAAGGAGGCCAGCACCAGTGGTGCATCATGAGTAATGGGGGATTTGGAGGAGAGGAGAGAAGATACAGGGCTGTCTGAGGACTTCAGCTTTTCCCTGAGTGAAATGGGAAACCACTGGAGAATTCTAAGGGAGGAGTAAGACAATCGGATCTAAGTGTTAGCTGTGCTGAAAGTGGCTGATGGGAGGTAAAGGTAGAAGCAGAAGATCCCTCAGGAGGTGACTATGGAAATTCACATGGTAGATAATGGGCACTTGGACCAGGGAGGTGGAATGGAGGAGGCAAGAAATGGCAGAATGTAGAGGATATGTCGAAGGTAGAGCCAGTGTGATTCCCCAGCAACCATTCCTCAGCTTTCTGTCTCTATAGATCTGCTTTTTGTGGACATTTTATATAAGTTATATAATGTGTGCTCGTGTGTGGTTTGTTGAAGTTCATCCGTGTCGTAGCGTGTATCAGCAGTTTCTTTCTTTTAATTGTTGCATAGTATTCTCCATTGTATGGATACACCACGGTTTGTTTATCCATTTCCAATTAACAGACATTTGGGTTATTTCAGTTTGGGGCTATTTTAAATAATGATGCTACATTCATGTGCAAGGTATTGTGTGGACATGTTTCTATTTCTCTTGGGTAAATACCTAGGAGTGGAATTACTGAGTTATATGTTAAGTATATGCTTAACTTTTCAGCAAACTGTCACACTGTTTCCCAAAGTGGTTGTATCATTTTACAATCTCACCAACAAGGTATAAGGATTCCATTCTCTCTGCATCCTTGCCAATACTTAAATATAGAAATGTATTGAACGTAGAGCCAGTGTGATTCCTTGGCAACCAACCATCAGTTTTCTTTCTCTGTCTATTGTGAGTGTTTTGGATTTCAGCGGTCCTAGTGGATTAGTAGTGGTATTTCATTGTAATTTTAAATTACATTATGACTATGACTAATGATATTGAGCTTATTTCAGTTGCTTATCAGAATTCATATATTTTTTCATTTTAAAATTATATCAACATTGCATTTTAAAAACCTTTTTGTTTTAAAATAATTTTGGATTTACAAAAAATTACAAAATGGTACAGAGAATTCACATATCACGTATACACAGCTTTCCCAAATGTCAACATCTTTTTTTTTTTTTTTAAAGATTTTATTTATTTATTTGAGAGAGAGAGAGAGAACACATGAGAGGGGATAGGGTCAGAGGACGAAGCAGACTCCCTGCCGAGCAGGGAGCCCGATGCGGGACTCGATCCCGGGACTCCAGGATCATGACCTGAGCCGAAGGCAGTCGCTTAACCAACTGAGCCACCCAGGCGCCCAAATGTTAACATCTTATACACAGTAGTATAGCTGCCAAAAGTATGATATTAACACTAATACAATATTACTTACTGAATTATAGACTTCATTTGTTTTTCACCGCTTTCCCCACTAATGTTCTTTTTTCTGTTCTAAGATCCGTTCCAGGATCCCACCCTACAGTGAGTGGTCACGTCCCCTTAGTCTCTTCTAAGCTCTAAATGTTCTTAGTCTTTCTTTCTCTTTCATGACCTTGACACTTCTGAAGAGCACTCGTTAATTATTTTATAGAATTTCCCTTAATTTGGGTTTTCCAGTATTTCACACAGTGATGTGCCTTTCTCAGTGGATCATATTAGGGATTACATGATGTCAATATGTCTTCTTATTGATGATAATAATTGGTCTTATTATTATTGATCATTCGGTTGAGGTTGTGCATGATGGATTTCTCCACTATAACTATTACCCCCCCACTAGAATTAATAGGTATCTTAGAGAAGATACTTTGAGACTAGGCAAATCTCCTGTTTCTCCTAAACTAATTTTAGCATCCATTGGAGACTTGCCTGCAACAATGTTTATGGTGGTCTTCTGGTGGCAATTTTTTATTCCCTCCATTCCTCTATATTTATTATTCATAATTCTTCTGTTATAAAAATCTTCTCCCTCATTTATTTGTTATTATATCAGTGTGGGCTCATGGATATTTATTTTAATCTATGGCTTATAATTCAGTGGTATCATTATTTATTTTATTACTCATTTTTCCAGTTTTGGCCACTGGGAACTCTTTCAGGTTGGGTCCTGTGTCCTTTCAGCAGGCTGCCATCCTTTTTGAACACTTTCTTGCTTTTGGGCATTACAAAATGCTCCATGCTTATCTTGTGTTTTCCCCACTCTAGCTCTTGAATCAATCCCTTTTCACAGAAGCTCTGGTTTCTTTTTCACTGGAGATTCGTATTTAGAAATCAAAATCAGGCACTAGGTGTGCTCATTTTCTCTGGGTGTCGTTACTCGTATGTCCTCTCAGGGGACAGATTTTGGAAATACATGTATATCTACTTACCCTACCCTTACAAATACATACACATGTGTATTTGTTCAGAAACCCTGAGTTCATACTGATACTTCTGACTCTAATTTAACACCCCAGAGTTTATCTTAGTCTTCCTCTAATCTTATTTGTAACATCTCTCTCCAACAGTGAGAGACCTGGCTCTCATTAATTAAAATATATGTACTTATTTGTTCACCCTTAATATGCACATAAAGTAGTTTCAGAATTGCTAACCCATGGCCCTGTGAGAAACAAATTTATTAACTAAGATATAGTGTTGTATTTTAACAGTATAATAAAAGTTCTTTTTGTCTTTAACCTTAAAATATATGCACAAAATGCAATTTTCTAAAGTAGCTTAGTTTCTTTTTTCTTAGGTTCTTTTCTTCCCTGTTCCCTTTAGCATGGTTATTTTATTCATTTGTAATATAGTTGACTTCATTTATTACAATTTTTATTTCATTTTGGGTTTCTCTCACATTATGATTGATTTATTTTAATTTTACATACAGTAAAATTCACTCTTGGTAGTGTATAGTCTTACAGGTTTTCGAAAATGGTAGAGTCATGATTCCATTCTTATGTCATGGTTCCCTTCTGCTGCACCCACTATAACTAACCTTATTCTACCCCATGCCCAGCCCCCAGAACCCTCTGATTTGTTCTTCATCCATATAATTTTGCCTTTCCAGACAATCATATTATGGATTAATGTAACATGTAGCCTATTGGTTCTGGTTTCATTCATTTAACAAAATGCATTTGCAATTTATTCCATTGTGTTGCATGGATCAATAGTTTCTTCCTTTTCATTTCTGAGTAATATTCCATTCAGTCCATTCATTGGTAGAAACATGTGGGTTGTTTCCAGTTTTTGACTGTTATAAATAAAACTGCTATAAAAATGATACAGATTTTTATGTAAATACATCTTTTCATCTCTCTTAGGTAAATACCTAGGAGTGGGATTGCAGGATTGTGTGTTAAGTTTGTATTTATCTTTATAAAATACTGCCAGACTATTTTCTGAATGACTTTACCATTTTGCATTTCCAGCCACATGAGTGAAATATCTAGTTTTATATACTCATCAGCACTTGAGATTATCAAGTATTTTAGTCATACTAATAGGATTGTAATGGTGTCTTATTGAGGTTTTAATCTGCATTTCCCTAATGATGTTGAACATTATTTTGTATGCTCATTTGCCTTCTTGCTTGATGAAGTGCTGTTTAGATCTTCCACCCATTTTTAAATTGGGTTTTTTATCTTTTTATTTTTGAATTGAAAGAGTTTGTTATGTATTCTGGATTCAACTTCTTTTATAGCTTTTCTGACAGATATATAAATAATATCTTCCAGTCTGTAGCTTATCTTTTCATTTTCTTGATGGTTGTTTTTGAAAAGCAAAATTTTTAATTTTCATGAAAACCAATTTCCCAAATTTTTGTTTATAGATTGTGCTTTTGTCATCATATCTAAAAAATCTTTGCCTAATCAAAAGTAATAAAGATTTTCTTCTATGTTTTCTTTTAGAAATATTAGTTTTAGCTTTCATATTTATATGTATAATCTATCTTGAGTTAATTTCTATATATGGTGTGAGATAAAGTTCTAAGCTCATACACATGCACGCACGCATGCTTGCGTGCGTGCATGTGTGTGAGATAAGGAGTTTTTCTGTAAACATTTGTTAAAAAAACAAAACCAAAACCAAAAAAACTATGCTTTTCCTCTTAAACTGACTTAGCAACTTTATCAAAATTAATAAACCATAAACACAAGAGTTGATTTCTGCTCTTACACCAATACTACATTGTCTTGATTATTGTGGTTATACAATTAGTTTGAAAATCAATCAGGTGTAAGTATTCCAGCTTTTTCTTGTATTTTCTTTTCAGAAATTTTTGGCTATTCTGGGTCTTCAAACTTCTATATGAATTTTAGGATCAGCTCATCCATTACTACAAAAATACATTGTAGATCAAATTTGGGAAGTTTTGTCATCTTAACAATATTAAATCTTTCAATCCATGAACATGGAATGTGTTTCCATTTATTTATTTTTCTTTAATTTCTTCAATGTTTTGTAGTTTTCAGTGTACAATGTCCATCACCCAGCCACCCCATCCCCAGCAACCCTCAGTTTGTTTCCTCAGATTAAGAGCCTCTTATGTGTTCTTTCTCTCTGGTTTCACTTTTTTGTTAAGTTTATTTTTAATTATGTTATTATTTTTGATACTATTATAAATGGAATTATTTTAATTTTATTTCAGATTGTTCATTGCCAGTATAAAAATACACTTGATTTTTGTATATTGATCTATTATTCTGCAACATTTGGTTTCATGTTGGCATGCATGCCTATATTTGGATTTCTTTAGATTTTCTATTAAAATGATCATGTCATCTGTGAATAGAGATGGTTTCACTTCTTTCTTTCCAATGTTAATGCCTTTTATTTCATCATCTCTTCTAATTGTGCTAGCTGGAACCACCAATATGATGTTGAATAGAAATGGCAAAAGCAAATATCTTTGTTTTGTCCTGATCTCAGTATTAAAGGTTTTTTCATAGATGCCTTTCATCAAGTGAGAAATTTATTTTCTATTCCCAGTTTGTTGTGTACTTGTTTATGATTTTTTATCATAAAAGGGTTTGAATTTTGTCATGTTTTATTATTTGTATTTCTTTAAAAGATCATGGTTTTTGTCTTTTATTCTTTTAGTATGGTTTACTTATTAATTGATTTTATATTAAACTAACCTTATATTCCTAGAATGTAGCCCACATTGTTATGGTTCATAATCCTTTTTATGTTATCCAATTTGGTTTGTTAGTATTTTGTTGAAGAATTTGCATCCATGATTGCAAGGAATATTGGAATGTGGTTTGTGTGTCTGTGTGTGTGTGTGCGTGCATGCAGGTGATCCCTTAATCTAATTTTAGTATCAGATTATTTTGACTCCACAGAATAAGATGGGAACTATTTCCTTCTCTTTTATATTCTGGAAAAGTTTGTGAAGGATTGATGTTAATTATTTCTGAAATTTTTAATAGAATTTAGTGGTAAAGCCTGAAGCTTTGGTTGTGAGAAGTTTTTTTTATTACTAATTCAATCTCTACTAGTTATGGGGTTATTCAGATTTTCTATTTTTTCTTCAGTCAGTCAGTTTTGGAAGCTTGTATCCTTCTTGGAATTTCCCATTTTACTGGTGTACATATTAATATCTTACAGTTATTTTTATTTTTTTAAGTTCCGTAGTAATATTTCCTCTTTCATTCCTGATTTTAGTAATTGAATGTTCTTTATTTCTGGGTCAATATAACTAAAGATTTGTCAATTTTACTGATCTTTTTAAAGAATCAACTTTGGTTTTATTGATTTTCTGTATTATTTCTCTACTTACTTATTGCTCTGTTAATTAATGTTCTAATCCTTATTATTATTATTTACTTCCTTAATCTTGCTTTGAATTTAGCTTGCTCTTTTTCTAGTTCATTAAGGTGGAAGCTTAGGTTATTGGTTTGAGATCTTTCTTCTTTTCCAATGTTAAGCTTTTAATAGCTATAAATTTCCCCCTGAGCACTGGTTTCACTGCACCCCACAAATTTGGGTTTGTTGTGTTTTTGGTTTTGTTCATCACAAAGTGTTTTCTAATTTCCCTTGTGATTTCTTCTTTGACTTATTGGTGATGTAGTAGTGTATGTTTTAATTTCACATATTCATGATTTTTCCAAATTTCCTTCTGTTATTGATTTCTAATTCCATTCCATTCCATTGTGTTTAGGGAACATCCTCTAAATGATTTCAGTCTTTTAACATTTACTGAGACTTGTTTTTTGGCCTAACGTATTATCTAGCCTGGGGAATGTTACATGTGCACTTGAGGATAACACATATTTTGATGTTGTTGTGGAGTTTATATGTGGGTGAAGTCTCCAACTACTATTGTTGGTTCTCTACTTCTTTCAATTCTATTAGTTTTTGTCTCATCTATTTTGGGGCTTTGTTGTCACATACATACAGATGTTTTTTAACTGTCTTATCTTCTTGATGGATCAACCCACTTATGACTACAAAATGTCCTTTTTTGTCTCTAGTAAACTTTTGTCTAAAAGCATTTTGTACAATACTAGCATAGACTCTCCAACTCTCTTTTGGTTACTGTTTGCATGGTATATCTCTTCCATTTTTTTACTTTCAACCTATCTCTGTCTTTGTATCTAAAATGTGTCTCTTATAGACAACATATAGCTGGATCATGTTTTCATTTTCTTTAAAAAAATATATGTATTGATGATCTTTGCCTTTGACTGGAGTATGTAATCCATTTATAATTTATGAGATTACTGATAGAATTTATACATGCTATTTTGCTTCTTTTTCTATATGTCTTATGTCTTTTTTGTTTCTCTGTTCCATTACTGCCCAATACTGTGTTATATGGATGTTTTCTAGTGTACTATTGTAATTCTTGTATCATTTTTAAATATACATTTTTATTTCCTTATTTTATTAGTAGTTGCCCTGGGGATCACAGTTAGCATCTTAATTTATAACAATCTAGTTTGGATTAATATGAACTTAAGTTCAATAGTGTAAAACACTTTGCTTCTAGATACCTCCATTCCCTCCCCCTTCCTATGTGCTGTTATTGTCCTACAAATTACTTCTTTTTTTAAAAAAAGATTTATTTATTTATTTGAGAGAGAGAGGGACACACACAGCTTGAGTAGGGGGGAGGAGCAGAGGGAGAGGGACAAGTAAAGTCCATGCTGAGTGTGGAGTTGGGGCTAAATCCCGTGACCCTGAGACCATGACCTGAGCCAAAATCAAGAGTCAGACACTTAACTGACTGAGCCACCCAGGTGCCCCCAAATTAACTCTTTATACATTGCATATCCATCAACACAAATTTATAATTATTGCATTATGCCATTATCTTTTAAATAAGATGAAAGAAAACACTTTCAATAAAAAATACATTCATACTGCCTTGTATTTATCTATGTAGTCATTTTTATCAATGCCCTTTATTTTTTAATGTGGATGCAAGTTATTGTGTAGAGTCCTTTCATTTCAGCCTGAAGGACGGATTTCTTGTTGTGCAGATCAAGTGGGGATGAACTCGCTCAGTTTTTGTTTATCTGGTAATGTCTTAATTTCTCCTCATTTTTAAAGGATGGTCCTACTGGATTAGAAATTTTAATTGACAGTTTTTTTTTTCTTTTCTCTTAAGTACTTTGAATATGTCAGCCCACTGATTTGGAGCCTCCATGGTTTCTGATGAGGAATCAGGCGTTAATCTTTTAGAGGATCCCTTGAACATGATTAGTCACTTCTCTCTTGCTGCTTCCAAGAGTCTTTCCTCGACTTTGTCCTCCAGAATTTTGAGTTTAATGAAGATAGGTGTGGACCTTTTTGTATTTATCTCCACCTGGTGTATGTTGAACTTTTTAGATGTGTAGGTTTATATTTTTCATCAAATTTGGGAAATTTTCAGCTGTTATTTCTTCAAATATTCTTTCTGACCCTTTCTTTTCTCTCTGGGACTCTTACAGAGCATATGTTGGTATGCTGATAGTGTCCCACAGGTATCTGAAGCTCTGCTTATTTTTCTTCATTCTTCATTTTTTTTATTTCTCAGAGTCATCTCAATTAACCTATCTTCAAGTTCCCTGGTTCTTTCTTCTGCCTACTCAAATCTGAATTTAGCTCCTCTAGTGAATTTTCACTTCAGTATTGTACTTTTCAACTCCAGATTTTTTATTTGATTCTTTAAAAAAAAAAAAGGTCTAACTTTTCATTGATTTTCTCTATTTGGTGAGATATTATTCTCATACTTTCCTTTAGTTCTTAAAATATTTCTTTTTTTAGGTCTTTGAACATATTTAAAAAAGCTAATTTAAAGTGTCTAGTAAGTCTAACATCTGGGCCTCTTCCAAGACAGTTTCTATTACTTGTTTTTTTTCTGTGTATAAACCATACTTTCTTATTTCACTGCATGTCTTGTACTTTTTTTTAAAACTGGAAATTTAAAATAATATAATGTGATACCTCTGGAAATTAGATACTCTTCCTTTCTGGCACTCATTGTTGTTTTGTTATTGGTGCAGAAGTTGTTGTCGTTGCTGTTTGTTTAGTGATTCTCCTGAATTAATTCTATAAATTCTGTATTCTTTGTCATGTGTGGCCACCAAAGTCTCTGCATGGTTAGCTTATTGGTCAGCTAATAATTGGAAAGAGATTTCCTGAAATACCTGGAAGCAATAAGTCTTCCATCTTTTGCTGAAGGGCTAAGGACTCACCCAGATAGTTTACAACTCTGCCTTAGTCTTCACTTCCTGCTGTGTAGAGCCTCAAGGTCAACCAGAAATAAAAGCATAAGGCCTCCTCAGTCTTTCCTGAGATGTACACAATTCTGAGCATGACATAGCCCTGTACATGCCCATGGACTTTCAAATTTCTAGTAATTTATTGGAATTTTTCAAAGCACTCTGTGGAAAATTCATTCTCCAGCTTTTCTTTTAATATATATATATATTTTTAATTATTTATTTGTTCCAAACTCTTATTACTACCTCAGTAACTGCAATGTTAAATGATTGCCACTGATTTTTTTAACAGATGGTCCTAGGGAATGGTTGTTTTGATTGGGCAAGTTCTGAATAAGGTCAAATAAAAACAAGCCTTGTGAGTGGGATCTTCCAGGGAACCACCAGGCAAGTCCAACAATGACAATTTTCTGGGAATGGGATTTTGAAAGGGCTCCAACCTTTCCAGTGATTGCTGGAATGATAGATTTTACTGCAATTTTGGGTTGCTGGTTTTTAAGTCTACCATAGAGCTGAGGAGAGGGGGATGGCAATAAGGCAAGTTAAAAATGTCAGAGAACTCACTGTTCTTATTGAAATTCAGCTGTTTTTCTTGAATAAACATTCCCAAACTCCTCCAAGCCTTTGATTAATCTCCACAGTTTTGAGAAAGTTGATTTTGATACTTTTTGCCAGTGTTCTTGTGTTTTTTATGGAGGAGAGGATTTTTGGATGTCCTTACTCCTCCATCCCCATTTATATCAGCTGAGTTGACTTTTTGTCTGTATTTCATGAATTATTTTCTTAGTAATTGTTCTAGTGGTTACAATGTGCATCTTAACTTGTTACTATCTACTTCAGGTTAATATTGACTTAATTCCAGTAAAATATAGCAACTTTGCTTTACTATAAATCCATCCCCTTTTCTCTCTTTTGTGCTTTTAGTATTTTATGTCTATATTATATATAATACATAACATAGATAAAATGCAGATTTAGGTATTACATATAATATCTATGTGTGTTTTAAACCTATCAATAATCAACAGCAAAACTACTGTTTTTCATTACCTGATAAAACTGACTGACTGACCAAGTGGCAGGGGATCGGAGCTGCCTCCAGCAGTATGTTTGTAGATGCTTACTGTTCTTTCCCCAAAGTTCTAGCAGCTTTTCATGAATAAATATCTCTCCATTTGTTGTTTACCTTTGGTAATCTTCCAGAACCATGAAATTGTTGTTTTAAATTATTTTGCCCAGTTTTTTACTTGTTTTTTGAGGAAAGAATTTGCTGACCTCTTTATTCTGCTATAACCAGAAGTCCATACCATCATAGGATATATTATTTTCATCTTTATTAGATACTACCAGGTGGTGTCTCTTACCCTCCTACCAGTGATGTTTGAGAATCCCATCCTTGCCAACACTTTATCTTATCAGTTTTTAGAGAGTCTTAAGCTCACTCTTTCCATTCATTTAATGATATTTTTAGATGAACAGATTTCAGTTTAACTAAGTCAAATGAATCACTCTTTTCTTTTGCACTTACTGATTTCCAACCCAAGGTAATGAACATATTCTCCTATATTATCTTCCAAAATCTGTATTGTTTTATTTATCACATTATGGTCTCAGTCTAACTGAAATGAACTTTTATGTACAAAGGAGGAATAATGTTTCTTTCTTTCTTTTCCTATGTGAATATTCAATCAATTTAGCAACATTTGTTGAAAAAATTATCTTTTCCCCACTGCTCTTGTTTTTAATCCTTATTTCTGCAAGTTTACCAATGACTGTCCAAATTGATCTTGGTGTATTCATGTTCAAAACAGCATTGCCAGATGTTTTTTTATTTACCTTTTCTAATAATTGATAGAGGAATATTTTTACTTTTAATTTCAAGTTTTCCCTTCACATGAAACAACAGATATAGAAATAGTTATAGAAATTCTTTAAAAGTGACCTGTAACTAATAAATAAATTTTAATAAATCTGAACAGTGTGCAAAAGGTAAAATTTAGACACCTACCAAATTGTACCATTGATATAATACTGTTTTATTATTTTATTCTTTATTTTTAAATAAATCATAATTAAAAAGAATAAATTTCAATTTAAAGATATTAATCAAATTTTGTAAAATATTGTAATATTTACTAAAATTTGCATCCATCAAGGACAAACCTCATGCTTCTTATTTTTTTTTGTTGTTTGAAAATTCACTTGGGTGGCTCAGTCAGTTAAGCATCCAACTCTTGACCTCAGATCAGGTCTTGATCTCAGGAGTTGTGAGTTCAAGCCCCATATTGGACTCCATGCTGGGTTTGGGGTCTACTTAAAAAATAATAATAAATGAAGTAAAATTCACTTATCAAAATTCCAAACCATCTCATAGAATGGTAAAATTTGAATAATGCAGGTTCTATTTCTTTGTCTTACAATGATAACACATATCATAGCTTATTTTAAATCTGTTATTTAAACATAGGAATATGTAGTATTATAGGACACACAATAGCAATTTTGAATTGTTACAAATTTTTCCTTGAAATAATTCTACTTTTGAGGATTCAAAAAATTTAACTTCCATGTGGAATATAATGTTTCTTTTTCCTTTAAAAAAAACAACAACACCCAAAAAACAAATAATCCAGTCAAGAAATGGTCAGAAGACATGAACAGACATTTCTCCAAAGAAGACATACAAATGTCTAACAGATACATGAAAAAGTGCTCCACATCACTTGGGGCATCAGGGAAATACAAATCAAAACCACAATGAGGTACCACCTTACACCAGTCAGAATGGCTAAAATTAACAAGACAGAAACAACAAATGTTGGTGAGGATGTGGAGAAAGGGGAACCCTCCTACACTGTTGGTGGGAATGCAAGCTGGTACAGCTACTCTGGAAAAAGGGATGGAGGTTCCTCAAGAAGTTAAAAATAGAGCTACTCTACAACCCAGCAATTGCACTACTAAGTATTTACCCCAAAGAAACAAATGTAGTGATCCAGAGGGACACGTGCACCCCAATGTTCATAGCAGCAATGTCCACAATAGCCAAACTGTGGAAAGAGACGAGATGTCCTTCAACAGATGAATGGATAAAAAAGATGTGGTTCATATATACAATAGAATATTACTTAGCCATCAGAAAGGATGAATACTTACCATTTACATCGATGTGGATGGACCTGGAGGGTATTATGCTGAGCAAAATAAGTCAATCAGAGAAAGACAATTATCATATGGTTTCACTCTTATGTGGAATATAAAAAATAATGCAGAGTATCATAGCATAACGGAGGGAACACTGAATGGGAAGTCATCAGAGAGGAAGACAAACCATGAGAGACTCTTAACTCTAGGAAACAAACTGAGGGTTTCTGGAGGGGAGGTGGTGGGAGGATGGGGTAATTCAGTGATGGACATTAAGTAGGGCATGTGATGTGATGAGCACTGGGTGTTATAGGCAACTGATAAATTACTGAACACTACATCTGAAGCTAATGATGTACTATATGTTGGTTAATTGAATTTAAATAAAAAATTAAAAAACTAAACAAAACCAACTTTACAGTTAAGGTATAATCTACATCTGCAAAATTAACTCATTATTATACAGTTCTATGAATTTTAACAAATGCATTTTCTTGTGTAACCACCATCACAATCAAGATATAGGACAATAGGAAATGAAATTGCTACCCTGAAGAGATATCTGCACCCCATGTTTACTGCAGCATTATATACAATAGCCAAAGCATGGAAATAACCTAACTGTCTATGGATGAATGGATAAAGAAATTGTGGTAGTGTGTGTGTGTGTGTGTGTGTGTATATACAATGGAATATTCAACCATAAAAAAGAGGAAATCCTGACTTTTGCACAACATGAATAAACCTTGAGGGTATTATGCTAAGTGAAATAAGTCAGACAGAGAAAGACAAATACCGTAAGATCTCAATCTTATGTGGAATCTAAGAAAACATCAAACTCAGAAACAGAATAGATTGGTGGTTGCCAGGGGATGGGGGAAATAGATGAAGGTGGTCAAAGAGTACAACCTTCCTGTTACAAGATGAGTAAGTTCTGGGATATAATGTACAACATGATGACTAGAGTTACCGTACTATAGTTTATTCTTGAAAGTTGCTAAGACAGTAAATCCTTTTTTTTTTTACTTAACTTTTAACTAGTAGAATAAGCTTATTTCTAATACTGAGACTTTACATAGGAATTTACAGAAATAAAAGAAACACCATGCTGCTTATTATCCATTGGTTCCACCCAGACCTTCTCTCTGCTTTCTCTGTGCCCACCTGGGCTAACCTGCAGATCATATCTGGTTGGGTTCTCCAAAGGGAGGCACCAGCAATTCGGTGCCCACAGTTCTGGTGGGGACAATATCCCCTCGGAGATGGTCTCTCCTCCATGAGAGCAGCTCTTATTGGGCTCTGGTGACGCTAGTTTCTTTCCATCCTTTGCCCCTTTATGACTTAGAATGGTCATGGCTTCTGGGTGATGCTAGTTTCTAGGTGCTTCAGTATCCCTTGTTTCTGGCCCACACCACTTGTAATACGTCTACCATTACAATCCTCTTGGTTGGGCTAAATTCTGTTTTTCATTAGAAGCAGGGCTGATACAAAAGCTATCCTTGTATTAACTTAAGACAGTAAATCTTAAAAGTTCTTACTGCACACACACAAAAGGTAACTATGTGAGGTGATGAATGTGTTAATTAACTTTATAGTGATAATTATTTTGTAATATGTATGCATATCAAATCATCACATTGTACACCTTAAACTCACACAATATTATATGTCAATTATGTCTCAATAAAGTTAAAAAAAAAAGATATGGAACAGTCCCATTGATCTACCTGTCCTACATGTTAGTAAACCTTTCCTCCTACCTCTGCCCCTGATGATCCCTGATCTGTTTTCTGTCCCTAGAGTAGTGCCTCTTCCAGAATGTCATGTAACTGCACTCATACAATGTATAGCCTTTTGAATCTGTCTTCTATGATCACAGCACGTTTGAGACTTTTCCATGTTTTTGTGCGTATCCATAGTTAATTTCTCTATATTGCTGGTAAAATTTCCACTGAAGGCTTAAACCCCAGTTTATCCACTTTCCAGTTGAGAGATGTTTGGATTATTTCCAGGTTTTGGCAATTAAGAATAAAGCCACTGTAAAATTTCTTGTGTAGATTTTTGTGTGTGTTTTTTTTAAAATTTCAGTTGGGCAATTGCATACAATGTCAAATATTCCTAAGTACTTGATATCTTTTGAAGTAAATGGTATCTTTTTTTAAATTAACATATAATGTATTATTTGTTTCAGGGGTACAGGTCTGTGATTCATCAGTCTTACACAATTTACAGTGCTCACCATAGCGCATACCCTCCCCAATGCCCATCACCCAGCCACCCCTTCCCTCCCACCCCCCTCCACTCCAGCAGCCCTCAGTTTGTTTCCTGAGATTAAGAGTCTCTTATATTTTGTCTCCCTCTCTTGTTTCATCTTGTTTCATTTTTCCCTCCCTTCCCCTATGATCCTCTGTCTTGTTTCTCAAATTCCTCCTTATCAGTGAGATTATATGATAATTGTCTTTTGCTGATTGACTTATTTCACTTAGCATAATACCCTCTAGTTCTATCCACATCTTTGCAAATGGCAAGATTTCATTTTTTTAATGGCTGCGTAATATTCCATTGTATATATATACTCCACATCTTCTTTATCCATTCATCTGTTGGTGAACATCTTGGCTCTTTCTATAGTTTGGCTATTGTGGACATTGCTGCTATGAACATTGGGGTGCACGTGCTCCTTCAGATCACTACATTTGTGTCTTTGGGGTAAATACCCAGTAGTGCACTTGTTGGGTTGTAGGGTACTCTATTTTCAACTTTTTGAAGAACTTCCATACTGTTTTCCAGAGTGGCTGCACCAGCTTGCATTCCCACCAACAGTGTAGGAGGGTTCCCCTTTCTCCACATCCTCGCCAACATCTGTCATTTCCTGACTTGTTAATTTTCACCATTCTGACTGGTGTGAAGTGGTATCGCATTGAGGTTTTGATTTGGATTTCCCTGATGCCGAGTGATGTTGAGCACTTTTTCATGTGTCTGTTGGCCATTTGGATGTCTTCTTTGGAGAAATGTCTGTTCATGTCTTCTGCCCATTTCTTGATTGGATCATTTGTTCTTTGGGTGTTGAGTTTGATAAGTTCTTTATAGATTTTGGATACTAGCCCTTTATCTGATATGTCATTCGCAAATATCTTCTCCCATTCTGTCGGTTGTCTTTTGGTTTTGCTGACTGTTTCTTTTGCTGTGCAAAAGCTTTTTATCTTGATGAAGTCGCAATAGTTCATTTTTACACTTGCTTGCCTTGCCTTTGGCGATGTTTCTAGGAAGAAGTTGCTTCGACTGAGGTCGAAGAGGTTGCTGCCTGTGTTCTCCTTTAAGATGTT
>NW_023270709.1:6665140-6813949 GCF_011800145.1 Mirounga leonina | reverse complement strand
AACATCTTAAAGGAGAACACAGGCAGCAACCTCTTCGACCTCAGTCGCAGCAACTTCTTCCTAGAAACATCGCCAAAGGCAAGGCAAGCAAGTGTAAAAATGAACTATTGCGACTTCATCAAGATAAAAAGCTTTTGCACAGCAAAAGAAACAGTCAGCAAAACCAAAAGACAACCGACAGAATGGGAGAAGATATTTGCGAATGACATATCAGATAAAGGGCTAGTATCCAAAATCTATAAAGAACTTATCAAACTCAACACCCAAAGAACAAATGATCCAATCAAGAAATGGGCAGAAGACATGAACAGACATTTCTCCAAAGAAGACATCCAAATGGCCAACAGAAACATGAAAAAGTGCTCAACATCACTCGGCATCAGGGAAATCCAAATCAAAACCTCAATGCGATACCACTTCACACCAGTCAGAATGGTGAAAATTAACAAGTCAGGAAATGACAGATGTTGGCGGGGATGTGGAGAAAGGGGAACCTTCCTATACTGTTGGTGGGAATGCAAGCTGGTGCAGCCACTCTGGAAAACAGTATGGAGGTTCCTCAAAAAATTGAAAATAGAGCTACCATACAATCCAGCAATTGCACTACTGGGTATTTACTCCCCCAGTGTATTTAACTTACTATTCTGTTTGTACATCACTTTCTTAAAACAGATTTATTATGTGAAATAAACATATCTTGATTTGATGTAATTTTCCTTGTATAAGTAACAGAACATTTTAAAGCAAGGAAGAGAAATAAAATTGTACATGACCTCCTAACGTTAAAAGAATAATCTAAAGATTACATAGCAGGACAACTTGCTCCCCCTTCATTTCTGTCCAAGAAGATGCTGAGTCTTATGTTTGGTTTGTCAAAAATGGCAAAGGATTATTTATAAAGATAACCACAATAAATGAGATGATATTTTTACCATCTGATTTTGGCACAGTTGAATGTAGGCCTGTCTGACAGATTATGGAAACACTTAGTAAATTTAGGGAGGTTTTTGTTTTTGTTTCTGTTTGGTTGGTTTTTGATGTTGATTGAGGACTGGACACAGATCCAATGCCTGAAAATGTGTGGCTTGGATATCAAATAGTTCTGATTGTTGCTTGTATCAGATTCATGCTCAGAGGAAATAGAACATGCTTGTTGAAGACCCGAGCCTTGGACGTGGTAATTAGTGATCTTTCCAAGCCTCTGTTTTATCATTTGTGAGAAAGAGATGGTAATAGCATCTACCTCGTGGAGATGGGGTGAGAAGAAAATAAGATGACACATTTGAGTCATTAAGCATAGTGCCTGGCACATATTGTAAACTGTTCATAGATGTCAATTTGAAAAAAAAATAAAGGCTTTCCCTTTGATCTCACTCACTCAGCTGTGTTGTTCTGATTGTTGCAGTGCATTTGTATGTGTCTCTCTCAAAAGATTAATTCCTTAAGGATGGAGTATCTCCCTGTTATGTCCCATGGTGCCAAATGCAGTAGACTCTCTGATGGATTAATTTGGTTCTCTGGATCTATATCTTAACAAATGTCACTGGCATGTTTGAGCCAACATGCTTAAAGAAATTCACCGGGCAACTGCTTATAATGTGAAACCTACTGTCCAATTTACAGATCCATCTGCCTTTACATGTTCATCAATTGCTTTTTTTAGTTTCTCAGTTGCCTTTTTAGTTCACAAATTTATTTACTACGTTTGTGATGCTGAAGGAATGTGAGTATTTTGGATGTTAATAGTGTGTTTTCAAAGCCAACTTAAAAAAAAACACATTTTTTTGGTTTGAGTTGTGTAGTATTTGGTGAAGCAGAATATTTCTAAGTAATTTCTCCAGGAGTACTTTCTCTTGCTGTTCTCAACACCTTTGGGAATTGATGGTGGTGTCTGGCTGGTGGAGGCGTGAGCTTTTTTCCCTCCTTCTTAATAGAGTGTTCCACTGGGAAATTTTCTAATTTTCAGGACTTGTGGGACTTTTGTTTTCTTTTTCTCCATCATCAAATGTAATCATCAAATCCCAAAAGCAGAAACATGAGAAACTGAGCAAAAATTCTCAGAGCGGTCCCTAGAATCATGAGTATGATGATGAGTCCCGTGAATGTGCAAATACCTACATGTTCTATGGCTTTTGATTTTGATCCGCCTTCGTACTTATCACTCCAAGCTAGTGGGGAAAATTCTATTTATAATGAACAAGGCAGCTGGTGTGTGTAGTGCTGGTTCCCAGGCTCACAAGTGAAGGCAGGCTTGGCAAGGGGGCCAATTTGGCTAATGAGGAATACAATTTCCTGAAACCCTTTCTCTGTTCAAAAATGGGTGTGGAAATGTAGTGGGTGGTCTTTCTAAGATAAAAACCTACATCGCTAAGAAAGCCAGCTCAAGCTTTGGCGATTTTTCCTCTCAACTTTCCTGGTACTTCTGTTGCCTTTAATGACACTTTGTATCACAGACTTTAACCTGAATTCTGAATCGTAGTGAAATATTTTGGCTAGGGCTTTCATTCATGGCATCCTGTTTTGTTGTTAACTGTGGTCTCTCATCAGTCTTTTAAAAATAATATTTCATGCTGTTGGTTTTAGCAAAAGGTTTCATGACTCCCTGAATTTACTCATGCTGTCTTCTCAAACTTATTTTTTTAAATAAAAAATGTGATACATACATATGGTAAAACAAAACAAAACAAAACTCAGCAATATAAAATAATATAAATGAACAAGCAGAAACAAGTCTTTCTTCCACCCCAGACTTCAATCCTCCTAGGCTCCCTCCCCAGAGATAGCCATTGTTACCAGTTTGCTTTGTATCTTTCTGGAATTTTCCATGTATATGCAAGTATATGATACGTTTATTCATTCTAGGCATACTGATCTGTATCTTGCTTCTCCCACTTAATGTCTCTTTCCATATCAACTCATATATATCCCCTTCATTCTTTTTCAATGCTGTTAGTCTTGTCTTTTACATCTTAGTTTAATTTTTCAAACAATGAGATTTCATTTCCATTTTCCACTCCTGTTCTGGCCAGCCACAGACTGCCACACCTGGGACAAGCCTTGTGCACTCTCAGTCCAGTGGCCCTGGGAACATTTCCTAGTAACACAACATTTTTTTCCTTGCTGACATTCCCGAAGCTCTTAATTCCCTAATTAGACCTTCATCCTTTTGATTTTAGTTTTGCTCAACTACTCAAATGCAAATATCCCTGGGAGTCTTGTGTTCTTTTTCATCCTGGTCTCAGTACCAATGTATTTCTCAGATCCTTTCCTGGAAATAAGTTTAGCTGGGATAGGAAGCTGACCAAATTGAGGTCCCTGGGAACTGGGGATGAGGGTGTGAGGAAAGAAGAAAGGGGGATGAGTTAGCCCACTTTCAAATTTTTTTTCCATACCACATTCATCTTCCCTGAATCTCCTCAGGGTGGGTGACACCATAAATGGAAGACAAAGTCTGTGGAGGCTTCTCTTCCCTGTTTTACTCATTACAGAGCTTATATGCTTAAGGGAGAGTCCTAGCACAGGAGTAGAAGATATGCATTCCGATCTGAGCACGGGTTCCTTCTATCTGTGAAAATAACAAGCAGGAGTAAGGATCTCTCTGATAATTTGATAAAAGTTATGACTCCCTTCAGAAAAATGAACAAATATATAATAATTTGTATACTGCTACAAGGTTATTATTTTTTATATGTTAATGCTACTAATTGTTAAGCAGTTATTATGTGCTGGACACTGGGTCAAGCAGCTCTGCATACTTATTTATTTTTATGTAAGCCTTACAATGATCATCCCATGGGGTAGGTGTTGTTGCCCTCATTTTATGGATTAAAGAACTAAGGTTCAGTGAGTTTGATGTGCAAAAGGTATCAAAGGATAGAGCTGCGTTTGAATCCATCTCGAGATCAAGAGTTCCTGGTTAAGGTACCACTTTGACCCATTGAGGTGGACCATGGACCTGGCTTGGAAAGTGTTTAAAGCAGGGGAAGATACTGTCAGCAGATGGGATGAGCATAAGAACACATGTGTGAGCATGGTGCAATGTTGGGCAGATGGGGGGCCTGGACATGCCAAGCCAAAATACACACTCATGGAAGCTCAGAACACAAAAAATAAAGTGTCCTCAAAATTACCAAAAGTGGAAGGAAGGAGGGAAAGTTGGTTGTTCTTATATCAGCATGCGGTATAGAAATGGTGCTAGCAGTAGCTAACATTATTAGTGCCCATCACAGGTGAGGCACTGATCTAGGAGCATTACGCATTTTACCTCACTTATTCCTCATGGTCATCTTATGAGTAAATACTATTACTACCCCCATTTTACAGCTGGGAAACCTGAGGGATAGTGGGGCTAGATAGCCTGCTCCAGATCATGCAGCTATTAAGCGGTAGGGCCTAGATTTGAAAATAGGCATTTGGGCAGAAGTCTGTGTTCTTACCCCCCAGGCTACACTGCCCCCATACCATTTGTTTGTGAGCTCCCTCCCCTTTTCTGCCTCTTGGTAAGATCCTTTATGGTGATTTTCAAGGCCACCCTAAATGGCCCATTTTCTGTGGACTCTTTCCCAATCATATTTCTTCCTATTTCTGGCCTCGAAGGCATTCATTGTTCCCTTCCAGGTGCCCTCAGAACACTTGGTTCATATGTACTGTTGATGCCTTTAGGATGCTATGGTTTTTATTCATTTATTTTTTTGAGAGACAGAGAGAGAGAACGAGCATGGGAGGGCCAGAGGCAGAGGGAGAAGCAGGCTCCCTGCTGAGCAAGGAGCCCGACATGGGACTCGATCAAAGGACCCTGAGATCATGACCTGAGCCAAAGGCAGAAGCTTAACTGATTGAGCCACCCAGGCGCCCCTAGGATGTTATGTTCTAAGTGCTAAATTACAAGTGTCTCAAGGTTGAAGAAACCGTGTTTTACTTACCCTCAGTGCTTGAAACAGCACTGGTGACCATGATCGATGCCCCTCCGTGTTTCCTGCCTGGCTTTAGGCTACAGTCTACTTTACTTTGGTCCTGTTGGGAATCTCCATGGCACTGCAGGGGCTGGAGAGAAGTGGAAGGTACAGGAAATTACAGCAGGGGCTCAGGGGGCCCTGGATGACTGCTCATTGATGTTCAAGACCCAGCAGTGGTTTGGAGGGACCCGGTAGCACCTCTCGTGACCACACCCCCTTGCTTCTTCCCTGGAAACAGTTGTTTTCTTTAGCTCAGTGACTTCACTCACCTTGCAAACAAGTGTCTCTCTGCTCTTCTATTTCTGTCTGTGTTTTACACATAGACGATTGACTCTGTTTACCTTAGAGTCAAACTGTAGGAGAGGAGATCTGACTGCCCTGGTTAGTTACTATGCAGGGCAGAATGTCTCTCTCAGGCAGACTTCTCATGCCAGGGTCCCTCCTAGACCACTAGCCTTTTATATATGGCCCAGGCATCTGTTGCTGGATGTGGTGAATCTTGGCAGAATCTGGAATTTTCCTGTTGTATGTGCGTGTGTGTGTGTGCATGGAGAGAAATATTTGATACAATTTCTACTTAGTTGAATGTCCAATTTATTAATCTTCAAACCATCAACATTTATCTAAATATTCAGACACTAGCTACACAATGATTAAATGAAAAAGAACTTACACATTTACCAAATTGGATCTTCCCTGCATTTAAATATTGATTACAAATTTCATTTAGGTGCTCACAAATCTAATATTATCAAGTACTCTGGTTATTTTAAATGACTGAAGAAGGAGACGAAACATGCAAGCACTATTTCAAAGATTATAAAGCTAATTGGTACTTGATTTAAAAATGCCAACAACAAGACAGAAGAAAGAGAAATTAAGGAGTCAATCCCATTTACAATTGCACCCAAAACCATAAGATACCTAGGAATAAATCTAACCAAAGAGGCAAAGGATCTGTACTCAGAAAACTATAAAATACTCATGAAAGAGATTGAGGAAGACACAAAGAAATGGAAAAACGTTCCATGCTCATGGATTGGAAGAACAAATATTGTGAAGATGTCAGTGCTACCTAGAGCAATCTACACATTCAATGCAATCCCTATCAAAATACCATCCACTTTTTTCAAAGAAATGGAACAAATAATCCTAAAATTTGTATGGAACCAGAAAAGACCCAAAGCCAGAGGAATGTTGAAAAAGAAAAGCAGAGCCGGCGGCATCACAATTCCGGACTTCCAGGTCTATTACAAAGCTGTCATCATCAAGACAGCATGGTACTGGCACAAAAACAGACACATAGATCAGTGGAACAGAATAGAGAGCCCAGAAATGGACCCTCAACTCTGTGGTCAACTCATCTTTGACAAAGCAGGAAAGAATGTCCAATGGAAAAAAGACAGTCTCTTCAACAAATGGTGTTGGGAGAAAAAAAAATATGCAGAAGAATGAAACTGGGCCATTTCCTTACACCACACACAAAAATAGACTCCAAATGGTTGAAAGACCTAAATGTGAGACAGGAGTCCATCAAAATCCTAAAGGAGAACACAGGCAGCAACCTCTTCGACCTCAGCTGCAACAACTTCTTTGTTTTATTCTTATAATCACCCTTACTAT
The DNA here is from genome assembly GCF_011800145.1 of Mirounga leonina. Taxonomy (NCBI): domain Eukaryota; kingdom Metazoa; phylum Chordata; class Mammalia; order Carnivora; family Phocidae; genus Mirounga; species Mirounga leonina. The sequence continues at coordinate 6,807,371 of NW_023270709.1, read as the reverse complement.
TATTGTTTCATTACTCATCAGGACTGATAATGATTCAGTGCTTTTGTGTGAATGAGAGAGCAGTGGTCATTCCTTGAGTAAGAAAAAAAAAGAGTATATTATTTTTTTCTCATTAATAATAATTACAAGTAATACTTGCAACAAAGCCACTTCAAGTGAATTATATAAATCAGATTATTGAACATAAAATGATAGTTCAAGTTTTAAATCATAATAATTAGAAAATTTTGAATTAAATTCTTTGTTATAAAATAGTTACATGTCTTGTTGTCATGGAAACCATTTTTGAGGGATATTTTCAATGTTTACTAGTTCCCATATTTTGCTTTCTATAGAAATGGTTGCCATATTTTATAGTCTTTCTTATGACATTGTAGACTTAAGTTATTTTAAAATATATTTTAATGTTGAGAAGCTTTTGTTCTCCACTAATGATATATATTGGGAAAATTAAATAGGGCCTGATAACTACAGAGTTTTATAAATGTATCCAGCTGATTATTGCTGGAAATAAATTGCAGGACTTCAGTGGGAGACATCCTAGATTTCAGAAAACAAGTTAAGGATTTTAGTTCTGACACCATGTATCCAAGTCCTATCAACATCTTTTCCCTCACTATATTCCTCAATTTCAGGGATGAAATTTTGTGTGGTTGTCTCACACACTTTCTTTGTTATTCTTTTTTTTTTTTAAAGATTTTATTTATTTATTTGAGAGAGAGAATGAGATAGAGAGAGCATGAGAGGGGGGAGGGTCAGAGGGAGAAGCAGACTCCCTGCTGAGCAGGGAGACCGATGTGGGACTCGACCCCAGGACTCCAGGATCATAACCTGAGCCGAAGGCAGTCGCTTAACCAACTGAGCCACCCAGGCGCCCTCTGTGTTATTCCTTATATTATGTAAGTTACTTAAAACACTGAAAGGGCAATGATGTTCTTTGGGTTTTAAAAATCTTTCTTTTGGGGGTGCCTGGGTGGCTCAGTCATTAAGTGTCTGCCTTCAGCTCAGGTCATGATCCCAGGGTCCTGGGATGGAACCCCACATTGGGCTCCCTGTTCAGCGGGAAGCCTGCTTCTCCCTCTCCCACTCCCCCTGCTTGTGTTCCCTCTCTCACTGTATCTCTCTCTGTCAAATAAATAAATAAAATATTTTAAAAAAATCTTTCTTTTGTTTCTAATATAGAAGAAACTGATTTTTAAGATATTTTTATTTTGAAATTTCAAACATACAGAAAAACTGAAAGAATAATACCATGAACATCAAAAAGCTTTTTACCCAGATCCATCAGTTGTTAACATCTTGCCTCATTTGCTTCCCCCACCCCATTATTTTGTTGAGACATTTGAAAATTGCATATGTCATGATCTGCCCTCTGATTTGCTTCTATGCATACATGCTAAGAGCACCAACATTCTCTGACATGTCCTCAATGTCATGATCACACCTAAGAAATCCAGTAATTTAATATAACCTCATGTACACTTCATGTTCAAATTTTCCTAATTGTCTCCCAATGATCCCTTGTAGATTTCTCTTCCAGAATTCAATGGAATTTCATTCCTTGTATTTGGTTATTACATTTCTTCACTTTTCTTTGATGTACAACATTCTCCTCCTCTTTTGTTGTTGTTCATGATACTGACATTTTTGAGGCGTTCAGGCCAGTTTTGTAAAATGCACCACAATCTGGCTCTAACTGTTATTATCCTCACGATTAGATTCAAGTACAACAGTTTTGGCAAGAATACCTCCGAGGTGAAGTTCAAACTTCCCACTGAGTCACACCAGGAAGCCTCTGAGGTCAGCTTTTCTCTTGTTGGTGATGCAACGTTTGACCAAGAAATCAATTTTGAAAATCAGCTTGGATTGTAATTAGACAGATCATGAAATTTTCAATTGAGATGTATCTTCTTTCCAGAATTTTCTACATTGGGGAAGTCGACATCAACGTCAAGAGACTCTGAGGTTCATTGAGTGTCTTCATAAATGGAAGTGAGAGAGAACCTTTACGGGATATCGAGCAGACGGGCACACCAGGGAGGAAAGTAGTAGATGCAAAGGCTCTGCAGCAGGACTGTGGTTGGTTGGCATGCTTGGGGAGCAGCGAGGAGGCCAGGGCTGAAGAGCCCTTAGAAGGGAGGAGGGCCACAGATGAGACCCAAGAGGAAGGAAGTAGATCCTGACTGGAAGGCCCCGTAAGAGCTTTAATTTGGGGCTCAATGTAATGGAAAGCCATTGAGAAGTTCTCAGGAGAGAGCGAGGTGGTCAAACTTAACCTGTTTTTCTTGTCATTTAGAATTTTTTTATCCATATTAAAAGTGATCCTTCAGACCAGAACAGACTTTTGTGATATATTCCTCTTGTGAATACGTAAAATAGGAAAGCAGTAGTGACAGAAATTATGTAAGGTATTTCCAAGACAATGTAACTACATCACAGCTGCCGCCTGGCTGACAGCAACTTAAAGACCATCCTGACTTCAGGGATATTAAAATGTCAAAAGATATGAGAGGAAACACCTGTGTACCAGCACTTTGCTTCAGAAATACAGTCCCCAGCTCTGCTGACGCCCTTGTGTGGGCCTCCCTGCTCATGTCTCCGTCCTCCCGGTCCTGCAGACGTCCCCACTCCTGGCTCCTGTGTTTCCCGTGCTCTCATTTCTCTACTGTGATTCCAAACATGTGCCCTCAGCATGTATTTTCTGTCTGAATTGTTCTGTGTGTCTCCTTCCGTGACCTGCTTTCCACTCAGCGTTAGGTGAGGGGCAGCCTCCCTTCTGTGCCGGGCTGTGCTCACTGTCACTGCGGTCTGTGTCCGCTGTGTGTGCATCCGTACTTCCTCTGTCCTTCTGTTCAGGGACGTGGGCGCTCCCGGAGTTTGCTGCTAGGCACGACCTCCCTGCCAGCATCCCCGCTGGTGTCCCGGAACACCTGGAGCGTTTGTCCAGAGCACAGACCTCTGGAATCGCTGGGGCTGCGTGAGAGACGATTCGGTTCTGTTTGCTGGCAGGTCAGATGCATCCCCCCCCCCCCACCCCCCCCCCCCCCCACCCCCCGCCTCCCTGACCATCCCGAGGGGACAGGAGTCCTGCCCTTGCTTGTGGCCTGAATGTCTGCAGTCACGGGCCCCAGGACGAGGAGGAGGAGGGGAGGAACTGTGGACGGGGCTTCCCGCCAGCAGCCCAGGGAGGCGAAGCAGGGACAGCGAGGCCAGGCGGGGCCCTGGCACTGGCTCTCAGACCAGCCGGAGCCTGGGGACTCGGGCTGCAGCGCGGCGACATCACAGAATCCACTGTGTGGTCACCGCTGGGCTGTGGGACACGGACTCCAGCCGAGGACGTGTTTCATTCGTTGGTTCTTTGACCTCGGTTCCTTCACGGACCCGAAGTCAGGAAAGCCGACTGGCTCTGGGGCCACTGTGTGGCCCCGGCCGCCGCTGAGTCCTGCTCTGGCTCCTGTTGCGGGCTCTCTGGTCCCGCATGTCAGCCCCGGCCACCCTCTGCTGTCGCCTCACTGGCCCGTGTGCAGCCGCACGGCCTTAGACGGTCGCCAGCCCTCAAGCCCGCGGTGGGCCGGTGACCGCTTTGCCCCCGGCTGGCTTTGACCTTCCTCGCGGAGGAGCTGGTGCTGCTGGCCCGGCCCCGGCAGGGCCTGGGTGGGTGGTGTCAGCCCCCGCCGGCTGGGGAATGGCCAGACTCGGGGCGCTGGGGGCGCTGTGCGCCGGGGAGCCGCGTCGGCTGCCCCTGGGCTGCTCTAGCCTTTCCCTTTGTCATCGCTGGCGGGGCGGCCGCAGGATGGCTGCGGGGGTCGTGTGCGCCCCTGCCCTGTGGTGAGGGGAGCTCCCCATCCGGGGGTCCCCACCTCCCCCTGCTGCCCTCCTGGGTCTCCGCTCGGAGCTGAGACTCCCTGGCTTCCACCTCAGCTGCTCCTGTCGCCGACCCCTGCCAGGGGCACTCGCGGCTCGGCTTGCGGCCTTCGGCTGTGCCCGCCATGCCCCTGCCGGCGTCTCTGCCCCTGCAGCGGCCCCATCGTGCAGCCTGCGCGGAGGGGGAGGGCCGGGTGTGCCGCGTCAGGACCCCGGGGGGCTGTTGGGGGGGGGGCTGTGCCCCTGCTCCCCCTGCAGTGCTGCCTTTGTCCCTTCCTGGGCCTGGGCCACTGCTCCTGCCCTTGCTGCCCGGGTCCGTCCCGCACCTGCAGAGGTGGGTGCTGCGGGGCCCGTGGCCGGTCCTGCCGTGGCTCACGTGCGGGCCCGTGGCCACAGCTGCGCGCTTGGTGACTGCGCGAGGGGTGGATTCGCTGGGCGTCCCATGTGCAGAGTCTGCGTGAAGGCATGTGGATTCTCTCACTACAGTGCTCTCAGGAAAGGTGGCCCCGGGCACCTTGGGAACATGTGACGATTCCTCAAGCTGACCTGAGCCTGACCGTTCTCAGGAACGCTGGTTTCTTTCTGCCACAATCTGCCGCAATCCAGCTGTGTCCATCGTGTCCCTGGCTGGGGTGGCCTGGGTTCTGCTGCACTTCCATCGAGGTCTCAGGAGTTCATGAGGTCTTCCTTGGTGACTGAAGGGGACACAGCTGAGGATAAAAGGCACAGCCAGTGGCAAGTGTCAGGGGTTGCTCCTGTTTACCCCAACCATGGGCAGATCGAGACAGAGTCCAAGGGAAGGGGCCTCTTGCCCCCTGGCTGGTCACCTGCAGGGGGCTGCTCATGGCCTGGGGTTGGTCCGGTAAACAGCATGACCCTGCGTGCGCAATGGGGCTGGCCATGCCTTGCCTGGGGCATGCATATCAGTGTCCTCCTCTGCTGATCTGGAGAAAGTCAAACACCGGTGTGTACATGAATACATCAGTCTCCCCTGCAGGCTGTCACTGCAGGTCCCTGGGGAAGTGCATGGTCATGGGGGCTCAGTGATGCAGCAACATCCACCCACTGCTCCTATCCTTTTTTTTTTTTTAAGGATAGCTCTGTGCCTGGTACTCGATCCATGTGGAGGTTTCTCAGACTGCAGCCCAAGCAAGAGGAGTGACTGCAACTGCTTGTGTCCCTTGGGGTCTCTGCCTGGGCTCAACATCCCCTTTTGCTCAGCCACCTTTATCCGTCTACCTTCCCCTGTGATCTCTCACCAACACTAGCCCCTTTGTCCTTGTGTCTTTGTCCTATAGCTAGCTGACCCCTCAGGACAGGATCACTGTCCCCTCCTCCAAAATGCACCATCACCTCCACAGGTGGCAGGCCCACCTTATTAGGGGAGGAGACGGGAGCCCCACTTACATGTTAATAGCATTGCTGTGGTTGCTTCGTGGGAAATAGACGTGGGGGAGTGAAGTGGAAGAGCGATTACCTGGGAGGCTTTGCAATAGTCCAGGCAGGAGATGAGGGCAGCTCGCACTCAGAGCTGGGTGTGGTGCTGATGGGGGTGATGTTGGTTGGGTTGAAAATCTATTTTGAAGAGAGGTCAAATTGAATTTGCTGGTGGACTGGATGGGGGTGTGCGTGCAAAGTCAAGGATGACTCCAGTGTTTTGGCCTCAGCAAATGGGTGAATGGTAGTGGTGTTCACTGGGACATGGCAAATTGGAGGAGGCACAAGTCAGAGATGACAGGGGATCCAGAGCTCAACATTGGACAACTGAAGTTTGAGTTGCCCATTAGACAACCAAGGGAAGCTTTACTCAGCCTTGGCAGCCTGAGATGCAGGGAAGGGTGCCGAGTGGAGATACAAATTTGGGGCTCTTCAGTGTGTAAATGGCATTTGAATGCATGAAGGATTAAGACCACTTAAGCGAGTGTAGATAGAGAAGAGGTCTGAGGATGATCCCAGGGGCACCTCTGATACTGAGAGGTCAGGAGATGGGAAGACCCAGCACAGGAGCCTGAGAAGGGGTAGAAGTAGGAGAGAGTCAGGAGGGAAGCCAAGCCAAGCCTAGCCATTTCAACTCTGAAATGCTGTGGATAGCAATGCAAGTTGCCCATTACATTTGGCCGTGTGGGGGTGCTGGAGCCTGTATAAGAGTGGGGCTAGGAGAAGGTTGGTGTGGGCTGGGAGGATGGAATTGAGAACGTGGGATGGTGGGTTGCATAACACTCTGGGGGGGGGGTGGTTTGGAGCTGAGAAACATGCTGCTAGTTGTAGAGGAAAGGGGATTAAAGGAGATTTTAAATACTTTAAAAACCATCTTTTCAATTTGATATAATTTTACTTTATTTTATTTTAAACACTTCTGTTGAGGTATCCTTTGCATACCATAATATTCAACCATTTTAAATGTGCAGTTCGATGATGTTTAGTAAATTTCCCCTTTTATTCAACCATCACCATAAGCTAGTCTTAGAATATTTCCATCCCTCAAATAAAAGCCTGTACCCATTTATGGTTAATCCAGTTTCTTCTTTCATCCTCAGGCGAACACTACTTTACTTTTTGTCTCTATGGATTTGCCTTTTCTGGGAATTTTGTAGAAATGAAATCATACAACATATTGTCTTTCACGTTGGGCTTCTTTCACTTAGCATAGTACTCATTCATACTATAGCATGTATCATTATTTGTTTCTTTTTACTGCCGAATGGTATTCTATCAGAAGGATATACCATATTATGTCTTTCTATTCACCATTCGCTGCGTATTTGGATTGTGGAAGATGGTTATTGAAGATGGGGATGGTATCGTTGTGCTCAGGCTGCCATAACAAAATACCACAGCCTGGGTGGTTAAACAACAGAAATTTATTTTCTTACAGTTCTGGAGGCTGGAAGTCTAAGATCAAGGTGCCCGCAAAGTTGGTATATGGTGAAACCTTTCTTCCTGGCTTGCATGCCACTTTCTCACTATGTCTTCATATGACCTTTTCTCTGTGCACCAAGAAAGAGAGAGAGAAATCTGGTGTCTCTTTCCCCTCTTATAAGATACCCATCCTATCAGATTAGGGCTCTACCCTTAGGACCTCATTTAATCTTAATTACCTCCCTAAAGGCCCTATTTCCAAATATAGTCATTGCGGGGGTTAGGGCTTCAACATGTGAATTTGGGGGTGGGGAGCATGATTCAGTCCAGAACAGGGAGATTACATCATATTTCTGTGCTGAATGAGAATGATCTAATACAGAGTTTCTCAACCTTGGCACTCTTAACCCCCCTATATCCTAGTAGCCTTCCCCCACTGGTCATGACAACCAAACATGTTCCCAGGCATCATCAAATATTTCTTGGAGGGTGCAAAATCACTCTTGGCTGAGAAGCGCTGATAGAGTAGGAAGAAAATTGATCATTCTGGAGCGAGAAAAGATAATTGCAAGAGCAAAGTCCTTGAGTAGGCAAGAGGAGATGGGATTTGGTAGTGAGAGGCCCTGGATGGCAGCAGAAATAATTCATCCACTGGGGCAGGAGGGAGGACACAGAGGCAGGTTGGGTGGTAGATTTGCTGATGGAAGGAGGTGCTAGTTTTCTTCTTACACTTGTCTTTCTCAGTGAAATCAACCATCTGTGTGGGGGCAGGACTGTGTGGCACATGCATGGCTACTGGAGAACCAACCATGTTTTACTGAGAGCACACCAAGAGAAAGAAATATTTCCTTAGGAGCTAATACCTGCTACATTCTTCCTTCTTTGAGTGTACAGCACATTGTTTAACCCACCTACCGTAGTTCAACACGTTAGAGTTCTTGATGTATGCATACTACATGATTGTAAATTACTCAAAGATGGGAAGTGTCTTGTGTATATTTGTATATCCTACAACAAATAACTCAGTCCACAGTAGTTAATAAATGTTGAATTAAAATGAATTTTCATCAGAACTATATAATCTTTACTTTCTAACGAATTTGCCTCATAAAACTAGTAACACTCCAAGAACTGGCTGGTGGAACTAGAATGTGGCAAAAACATAAGACGCATTATTAGCTATGATTTGGTGAACATTTCCCATTTTTTTCAGAATAGATTATATCAATAAAACTGTAATATAAACCAGTACTTCTCAAACTTCAATCTCCATATGAATCAGCTGATAGTGTTGTTAAAATGCAGATTCTGACTCAGTAGATCTGGGGTGGGGCCTGGGATTCTGCATTTTTCACAAGATTCCAAGTAAGGCTGATGCCCTTTATCCATGGACAACAATCTGACTAGCAAAGTTCTAGGTCCACAAAAGATTGGGTTGCATAAGGAATTGAAGAGCTTAGACAAAGAGCTAACAAGGTCATTGCTGAAGGTGGGAAGGGAGTTCTCAGGCAGACAGTGGTAAAAGAGAGAGCACACCTCACAAGTGCCACATGACTTCATCAAGCAGGGATGGGGGACATTAAGAATCAGCATCATGTTATGGGTTCAGAATCCAAAATGGCCTTGGTAGCTTGGAGACATGGAGAGAAACCAATAAAAGCAAAGTTCAGAAGAGACAAAGGGCATTGTGCTTGCAGAGGAAAGACCCAACCTGTCAAATCTACAGTGAGCAATGATAGGGTAGATGCATGTAGAGCTGAAAAATATCTAAAAATCATGTGGATCTTGGGTTGATCATGAACTGGCAAGAGAAGTGCTCTGGTTTTGAAGTCAAGTGTAAGAGTAGACCGCACAATCAGAAACCACAGAGCAGGCCCCGTTATATTTAGCACTGTTTAGAACCTAGCCGGAATATGGCATCTAGTGTTGAGTTGTATGAATTGAGAAAGATGGTGAGAACTCAGAGAAGTTCAGGTGAGAGCTTCAAGAATGATTAAAAGATTGAGAAATAGGATTTAGTGGTTAGAGGAGAAGGCTGCATGGTGATTTAATAATAGTATTTTGTCCACAAAAGGGATACGTTTTGCAGGGAGTGGTGAGTAATACTTCCCTATTTCTCTTGACTGACTAAGACAAAATGCCTTTAAACTGCTCCAAGGGTGATTTTGGTTGCATATGAAAATAGTCCCTCATAAAGAGGGAAGATTGTCAGGCATTGGAATGTGCTATCAAGGGCAGCTCTTGAATATTTTTCCTCTTAGAGGCCTTTCCCTGTTTGTTGGGAATTTTTAGTGGAGCCCAACTTGAAGCCAGAGAGATGGCATAGCTGAAATTGTGAGTGTTATCCACCACTGGCACTCTGGGCCCCTGAGGACCAAAATGGTTCATAAAGTTGAAGTTGGTTATTTTCTTTCTCAGAATGTCCTAGGGATTCCTGAAAGTCCCAGGGATAAGGGATTACTCACTGGTGTCATTGCTGAGAGCTGCCAAGCCTGCTGGGCACATTCAATGGGACAAGGACCAAGGGTGTGTGTGGTAGAGTCTAGGTAGGGTTCCAGGTGCTTCAGACTTGTGATCTATGCTCTGGTGTCTCAGAGTCAGCCAACAACACCACCCCAATGAAGTGGAGTCCTACCTGGTGGACAGCTAGCCTGAAACACTGAGACCAAATCAATGTTTTATGGTAGGATTCACATACAGCATATTCATATGGGTACCCAGAAAGTAATACACATGGATGTAATGGTCAGATGGGTGAAAAACAGGGTGTGGTGGGGGCTGGAGAGCTCATTCTAAAGGAGATAGCAACTGATCAGACCCAAATGATTGCTGCTGTTTAGGAGAGATGGCCCCATATCATCAGATCTCCTGGGCCTTCAAGAGAAGTCAGATGTTTGGATATTTAATACTGATATTTTAATTTAAAAATGTATCTGTAAATAATATGGGAGGCCTGGGTGGCTCAATCAGTTGAGCATCCAGCTCTTGGTTTTTGCTCAGGTCATGATCTCAGGGTCCTAGGATCGAGCCCCGAGTCTGGCTCCAAGCTCAGCAGGGAGTCTGCTTGACAATTCTCTCTCTTTCTTCCCCTGCCCCTTCCCCCTACTCTCTTTCTCTAAAATAAATGAATACATCTTTTAAAAAATGTATTGGCAATTAATAAAAATTCTGGAAATCCCCACATGGGCCAACACCAGGCAGACCAAGCAAATGCAGCTATATCTGGATTTGATCTGTAGGTTCTGGGTCAGATGCCTCCAATATAAACTGAGAACTGATCCGTGACTCATAAGAGAGAACCAAGGGGAGCTCAAACCCAGAGGGACAGTGCCAGCCACAGTATCGTGGTTTTGCCCTGCCCGCCCAGAGCCAATATTACAGAGGTTCTCTGGTATGACTTTTATTAGTTGGGGGAGGTACTTAAACCAGATGTTTCACTCTGAATTAACTGGATAGGTGCAGCTTTGTAGATCTCTAAGTTCACCTCTAAGGTATCACCTAACTGCCCCTTCCCACATAAAAGATACAAAACAATGTCCAACAGTCAGAGATACCCAATCTTCTGGATGCTAACATCATCTTCCCTTTAGGTTTGGTCATTGTCATGGCAAAATGCATCAGGTTGCTTCCTGAAGACCTGTGGACATGTTTGGGATGAGAAAGCCCCACCTTGTCAAGAGCAGGCATTCTGAGCAAAAGCAGGTAGAAGCTGGGAGCCAGTCATCATCATAAACTGAGCACCTTACGAGAAAAATGCTGCCAAGTTCTTGCTCATAGGACATGTTGAGGTAGTGGTTGTTGGCTGCCCCTCTGGGTGTAGAGCACTGGGGAGGAGATGTGGCAGGGGGAGGAAGCTAATCTTGCCTTCTCAGGGCTCTGGCACACAATGATGATGTGCTGGTTTTTGTTTGTTGTTGTTTTGTTTTATGAATGGCCATTAAATAGTAAGATTTTACTGAGGATCACTTCTTGAAGTCTTCAGTGGATTTATAGTTTGCTGGGTGCTGGGAGCCTAACGTCACAGGAACTCCATGATTCTTGCTTCCAAATTATTTGCCTTGGGAAGAGCTGGACAAGTGAGACAACAATTTCTATTCTGCTCAATTCATGGCAATGGAACATTCGAAGTGTTTTATTTTCATTTGTTTTCTTTTCCTTGTATTTTATGAGATCAAAATGAGACAAAGAGACTGATAAGATGTCTCTGAGTGTTCTTTTTGCTACTGGGAAAGAATTTTGTCTTATTTCTGTGTTCAGTAGAAATAATTGTAAATTCTAAGCTGAACAGAATGCCCTCACAAATGACAGGTTCAAGAATAATTTTATCATGGTTGCATAGTTTTCTTTGGCCTGAAAAATATCTAATTGGTTAAATGCTAGCCTGTTGCTAAAATGGACATACCAGTGGATAATCTTTAGGGGGAGAAATTGTTCCACACAATTACAGAATTACAGAATTATTTCTTTATTCATGAAATAACTGAGTGTCTAGACATTGACCTGTATATTCTAAGGACATGAAGTCTTTGTTCTCAAAAGTATATAGTAATAATAACTGTTATTATTATTATTATCACTGAAGTTTTATCTTTTTTTTAAGATTTTATTTATTTATTTATTTGAGAGAAAGAGAGAGAGAGACAGAGAAACAGCATGAGAGGGGAGAGGGTCAGAGGGGGAAGCAGGCTCCCTGCTGAGCCGGGAGCCCAATGTGGGACTCGATCCCAGGACTCCGGGATCATGACCTGAGCCGAAGGCAGTTGCTTAACCAACCGAGCCACCCAGGTGCCCTGAAGTTTTATCTTGTGCCAGATCCTGTACACACAATTTTGTTTAATTGTTCCAACAATCCTTTTTGAAATCATCAAGATTATTATTTCCGTTTTATGGATGAAATCTGAGACTGCAAGAAGGTGCCTAAGGCCACATAACTAGCAAGTGGCTGGACAGGGATACTTTGCCATCAAGGCTTATAATTTAACCACTGCTATATCCTGTTCCCTTTAGGTATAATATGAGAGATGAAACTTGCGCACAAGTAAAAACAAAGCATTACTGATGGCTCCAATCAGAAGTAACTTCTTGTTCTCAGAGACAGATTTTTCAGCTATCCTTGAAACTGCAGTGTTTATCCTCTGACGGGGAACTTGACTTCTGAAAACAACCCAAAGTCCTTGGCACCAAGCCTAGTGAATATGATGTTTAATACCACTTCTAGTCTAAAATGTGGTGAGACTGAAGTATTATCACTGGCTTGAAAATGTTGCCAAATGAGGTGTTTAGAAATATTTTATTCAATGATAGAAGAAAGTATTGACTCTCTGGAGGCAACTATTGTGAAGGGAACTTGAAGATGCATGCATGGTTCTGGCCAGTGAGGATTTTCCCATCTTGCTCCAACTTCTTTGTATCCCTGGCCCTAAAGGAGTAAATGACCTCCCCATGTATTGGGCACAGCATTGTGGTTCCATAAGCAGCATATTGATGGATTGATTGCGTGATGGCATGACATCATCTCTTGTGAGTCAGAGAGTACCAACTCACCTCTCTTTTTTTATTCTTTGGAGCAAGGGCTGAGCTCTGGCCCAGGGTTCAAAACTTCAGGTTGGTTCTCACGAGCATCTCTTCCAGCTCCCTCTTACTCACATTGGCTGGGAATCTGGGCTCTTTCTGGACTTCTGAAACTACTCTAGGGTCATGGCAAAAGGACAGTGCTAATTGTAGCCTTCCTTCCCTCTGCATCCCACCAGAGAGAAACAACTACTTCAAGTGGCCAGCCAGATGTTAAGTCTTTTGCTTCAAGAACCTTCCCTACAAGTATGCCTTACTTGAAATGTCAAAGCATCTACCTTTTGTTCTGTCTTTTTGTCAAGAGTTCTTAATCTGTGACCCACATGACTTATGGCAAGTTTCTTAACCTTCCAAGACTATCCGTCCTCATCTGTAAAATGGTGGCGATGAAGGAGGTAGGGTCATAATGATATCTACCTCAACCAGTTGCTATTTGAAATGTACAGATTTGGCTGCTTGACTTGGCTGGAATCCACCTTCTAATTTGGGCAAGCAACTTTTCTGAACCTGTTTCCTTTACCTATACAGTTGAAACAATGCTTCATATGTTACTGTTTTGTTGTGAGGATCAAGGGAAAGAATATATGGACAGAATTAATTCAAATCCTGAAATACAGAAAATGCTCAATATTAATTGTGTTCTCTTAGAAACCCACTGATGGCTTTAGAGGGATACAATCCATGAATCTTCTGAAATTATATGCAAATATTTACGTATGTATTATGTGTACATTTTCTGGGGCACGTTTCCATAACACTCATCTGATTCTCAAAGAGTTCAAATCTCTTCCCTCTAGACCACCAAAGTTGAGAACCACTGCTTTGGATGCTTAAAAATGAAAAACTCCCAAATACCCTAGTCACAATCTCCAGAATGGGGTTGAAAATCAACCCTCTCCATGTTCTATCTCTTGTGATTGAACTTAAAACCTTGATATTGATTCTATTCTCAGCCTATGTCCAGCTCCTAAGCCCACACCTTTTCTTCATGGCCATTTATTATTTGTGTGTCTATTGTGTATTGTGGCCATCTGCTTTTCTGACTAGACTGTAAGCTCTTTGAAGGTGGGGACTTAATCATTATTCTGTCCCCCAAAACAGGAGGCTAAGCACAGCTCTAAACCAGATGGGTGCTCTGAAAACCCACCTGAGATGACTGAAGGTGAAGTAACCAGAGGTCCGGGTTTGCCAGAACCATGCATGGAGAGACCTCCAGGAGCCATCACTCTGCAGCCCAAGTTGAGAGAAGAATTGAGAGAAGACTTGAAACATTCAGACCCAGATTCTGGTTTTAGGCTGAACTAATTTCCATTCCCTGGTGGGACAACAAGTTTTTCTCCAGTATGATTGCTGGGACAGGCTGGGACAGGTTGGTAAAATGTTGAAATAACAACCTGGCTTGCAGATGCATTGGCTAGCTTTGCTTAGGCAATTTTGGTGGAAAGAGAAAAAGGTAGAATAGGTAATGCCTGCTCTGCATTAAAAAAATATAATTGTAAGTTGGGCTAAAAGGAAATCTTTTTCTTGGCTTACCCAAATGATTCAGGGTAAATTGGTGGATTTTTGGTCAGTAAATCTGGACTGTTGCCATGATATTCTGCTCAACTCAGGAAAATGGATTTTGGAACTTAAGAATTTAAGTAGAGGGAAGAGAGCTTTTTAAGGGAAAAGAGCTGTTCAAGTACTAGCAATTAGGTTAAAAAAAAAGTGAACCAACTAACTTGGGTAAAATACAGAGCAAGCATTACCTTTTCTGTTTCTATCTCTTCCTACCATCTTTCTTCAGAGCCATAGCAGTGAGAAGACCTATTTGTTGTTATTTTTCCCCCAGAATTTATGTATCACATCAGAAAAGGTGAGTTGTCATGAAACCCTTGATTTCCCTACACTTTTTCAAATTATCAATTTTCCTATTAAAAAGTCATGTAAACATTCATAAGAATCTGAAGACTAAGAGAAAAAATTCACTTAAAATCTGGCCACCTATAGGGGCGCCTGGGTGGCTCAGTTGGTTAAGCGACTGCCTTCGGCTCAGGTCATGATCCTGGAGTCCCTGGATTGAGTCCCGCATCGGGCTCCCTGCTCGGCAGGGAGTCTGCTTCTCCCTCTGGCCCTCCCCCATCTCATGTGCTCTCTCTCATTCTCTCTCTCTCAAATAAATAAATAAAATCTTTAAAAAAAAATCTGGCCACCTATAGTCATGTAATCCCTTACTCACTATTAACATTTTTAAAGTATTTCTTCCTTGTGCATATAACTTAAATATTATAATGCTAATTTATGTATAAGTTTGTATCTTGCAATTTCCACTTAACCATTCACCAACATATATTTCTTGATGAGCTATGGTCTTTATAACCATCAGGGTTAGTGGTTGTATAACATTTTACTGAGTACATGTACCATACTCTCCTACTGATGAATATTTAGATTGTTTCCCTGGTGTGCTGTAATATCAAATGCCACAGTGAACATCTTAGTGCATGAAAGTTTTCTACAGTTTGAATGATTTTCCTAGCATGGTTCCCAGAAGTAAAATCAGCGTCCTGGATCAGTGAGTATAAATGTCTCAATGCTCTTGATGTGAATTCCCCACTGCTTTCCAAAAGGTTTCTATCACCTTATCCTGGCAGCAGCAGCAGGTGAAGGTTCCAGGATTTTCAGCAGAGTTTTTATTTAAATGGTGATATAAACTACCTGAACTGGTCTCCTGATGAGCTGTTACCCCTAGGGAACAGGTAGGAGGAGGTAGGAATACCTCATGGGTCACCAAAAAAAAATCTAGAATCATGATCTCACCTTCTCTCCTCCAAGAGGATCCCCTTTGCTTGTGGACCAGAATGAAGTTGAGCATTCTAGAGCACTAAACCAGAGAAGGAAGGGGGAGACTATAATTCGGCCTGCAATTAGACTCTTGAGACAAGCTGTTACCCATTGTTGCTTCTTGTGTGGTCAATTGAATGTGGAAGGGAAGTTTCTGTTTTCTATCAGGTCTCAGTTTTTCTAGGACCACTTTATTGGGCTAGTGGTCCAAGGAAATCAATATTTATTGTTCCGCCAATTATGTCCATAGATAGGTACTACTGCATCCCAGTATCTAGAAGACTGTCTGGAGGGAGTAGGTATTCAACATATATTTGTTGAGTGCAAGAATGAGTGGATAGTAGAATGGGAGCTAGCAGGGGCCTTATTTTTTTTTTTTTTTTTTGAGGCATGTGGCTGACATTGCTCTTTGCCAACCAAACCCCTCTTCTTCCTTATCAATTGAACTTCCATTTTATTTGTGGCTACAGTGTACCAGTGAAATATCTCATTTCCCCAGGCTTCTTGCATCTAGGGAAGATGAGTCTGAGGGCTATGTGACACAGTTTGGATCAATGGGTTGTGCAGATATAATCCCAGAATTTCTGAGAAAGCTGCTTTTCTTCTTTCTTGTTTTTCTCCTCTTTATTTTTTGTGAGCTTGGAGGTGGAAGGGTTATCTTACCACCAAAAGATGACAAAGGTGAGGATGAAGTCACGAGCTAAAGAAGACAGAGAATAAAAAGATGGCAAGCTGGGATGCCATCGTGCGGTTGCTGCACCAGCCCCAGGCATAACATTTTTGAGAAAGTTAAACCCTTTCTCTATAAGCCACGGTGGTCGGGTTTTCATGACACATAGCTGAATGCCATCCTTCCTATACGAGGAACTTGAGACCCAGGGAGTTTCATCTTGCCTAAAAGGTCACAATGACAGTGTGGGCCAGAAATAAGACCAGGACCCAGGTCTACTTAGTTAAACCAACCCTCTGATTTCCCCCAACACTTCTTTCTGGTGGTACCAATTTTAGATTGGAAGTGTTCCCAAAAGTACATTGAGATTAAATACATTTTCAAGTATTTTTGGAAGAGATTTGATACATATCTTGATAAATATTGGTTTCTGACTGATTTGGTAGACAAAGCGTACCTGAAGACACTTATGAACACAAAAGTTTTACTTTTCTAATATACGCTCTAGTCTAAATGTGAGTTCTTTGAAGGATATTTACTTAGTAGAAGAGAAAATAAAACACCAAGAGGGTTTTCTTTTCTTTTCTTTTTTTCTTAAGATTTTATTTATTTATTTGACAGAGGGAGAGAGAACACAAGCAGGGGGAGCAGCAGGTAGAGGGAGAGGGAGAAGCGGGTTCCCTGCTCAGGACCCTGGGATCATGACCTGAGCTGAAGGCAGATGCTTAACCGACTGAGCCACCCAGGCGCCCCAAGTGTTTTCCTTCAGATTCCCATTACCCATGTTAACTCTGCCCTCATATTTCATAGAAAATCGGAAATCAGATCTGATAAATTTGATTTGGGATTTGATATTTCAAAACTTTGACAAAGCCTTCCCTATTTTTTTATATTTTTTTATTTTTAAAGAAGTCAGAAAAGGCTGGAGCTACAAGTGCCAGTGTGTATTTTCTTGGTGTTCTCTCACTGTGTTAAAGTATGGACCCTTTGGCAATATTTCTCAAAGAGTTGCTTTTAAATGACATTTGAAAAGCATCTACACTGTTCTCATAGTTTAGTTCCTGGATAAATAGTCCTCTATGGAAGTGACTTATGGAAGAGACTAGATAAAAGAGAGAATGAGGGTCAAGTTCATGTGGTGTCTCATTTGCTGAGATGACTCAGCAGGGAAGCATTTCCATAAATCAATGTAAACCACAGAGAAAACTGTTCCTGAGTCTTGCACTTGGTGCATTTGTCAGCAACAGGTAATTTCCCAAAAGTAGAATAAAGCAAACCAAATGTTTTAGTCCATTCTTTGAGAGTCATACTAAATTTCAGATAACAGTGTAAGAATGTGGTGCAGATAGTCCCATCAATACCCTACTCCTTACTATATTCATTAGTCAATTTCAACTTTTTAAATGTAGTTGCAATCACTTTCACTGTTAGTGTTTGTATATTAATACATATGTCAGATAACTTCTTCCAACTGCATGTTTACTCAATCTGTTCTTCTTTTCATATTCTTCACTGGCCACAAGTCCAAAGTCATGGGACACTGAATAGCTCTTTACCTTTGTCCTGTTCTTCCACTGTAACTGAGAAGTTGTGCCAAAAATGAGACCATGTTTGGGAGTGATGCTGGTGTTGCTGCTGCCATGTTGCTCTCAGCCATGGATACAGTCAACATGGAGAATGGCAAAGTGGACAAATGGAAAACCCGTGAGGACATACACCACTGATCACACTGCATCTGGAACATGGCTTATCTCTGGATTCCCAGTTATGGGGGACAATAAATGTTCTTCTGGTTAAACTAGTTGAATCAGTTGTTTATGTGTGGCAGCCAAGAGCACTGATACATTTAGGAAGGGCTGAACAAACCCTTGAATCAGCCCAGCCAACCATCTGTGATGTCACATTATCTGGCAGCCCACAGGAACAGCCTGTCCAAACCACATCCATTCATTACAACTTAAAAAATGACAACTGCTGGTAACCCTGCAGGCCAGGGCCACCAGATTTAGCAAGTAAACACAGAAGATGCCCAGTTAAATTTGGATTTCAGATACACGAGGAATAATTTTTATAGCATAAGCATGTCCCATGCTTTTTATAGCATAAGCATGTCCCAAATATTGCATGGGACATACTAATACTAAAAAATTATTCCTCGTGTATCTGAAATCCAAATTTAACTGGGCATCCTGTATTTTGTCTGGAAACCCAACTGTAGGCTTCTGGGAGGACTTCTGAGGTGCTTGTAGGGGTGCTTGGGTCCTGGCCATTCTGGGGTCCTGAAACCATATTTGTCTGGGACTCATTTTTAAAGACCATTCTCTAGGTGAGCCATTTCCCAAGTTAATGAGGAATGACAGTGTTTCTCATTGGACATTGCGCCCTTCCTTGGTGGGGTCAAGTGAGTCTTCTGCTCCCTGTCCCTCCTTCTCTGCCCCGTTCTCCACTTTTTGTCACATGCCCTTACCCAGTTTCCAGGAACCTAGAGCTTCTCCTGATGTTCTTTGGCCATCAGAAACTCTCCTGGGTCTGTGGGCCAAGTGTGCTCCGGAATTACTTCTTTCTTCCTTCCTTCTGCACAACCCACCCTCACCTCAGGTGACCACCAGGAGACATGATGTGAATCGCTGACAGATGGACTGGCCTCCTCTGGGAGCATCTGCTCTTTGGCTTCTTTGCGGGAATGTTTCTCCGACTGGTCTCATGGAAAGCAGCATGGAAAAGTGAAGCCTTCCGGGCAACAAGTGGGAGTTTTATTGCCCCAGAAACTCTCAGCCTCTGGCATCTGCTCCTGGATTCTGGCATTTTATTCTGCGATGATCTTGGCTTGGGAGCTAATCGGGACCGAGGCCCTACCTCTGGAGTCACCAAAGGGGGAATGGTGCCCTCTCCATGGCAACCTCAGTCAGCCCTTCATGGAAATGAACAAGTTTCCTTTTCTCTTTAGTTGAGATGAAAGTACACTCTTAAAAAGGAACTTTCCTTCTTAGAAAATGGAGGAAAATTAAAGCAAAGCCAAGAATCAAAAGCATATAAATGGCTGTTTGCAGTGATCACTTTCTAGTCCTCACTCCCCACCCACACAGAACAGCCTGCTTGGCACAGTCACAAGGAAGTCAGCCTTGGACTTTAGGCATTTCTTCAATTCTCCTGGACCTGATGAACACCCTGAGATAAAATCGGGTGGTGCTTTCTGAGGTGTGACTTTCATTTGCTCCCTGTACCTGCTCCCACCTCCTACAGCGGGTCCCACTGCACCACCCCAGACCTCAGGGACCCTTTGAGTGGAGGGTCCACCCTTCTGAGTAGAGGAAGGACTTCCCCTTCTGGCTCTGAAGGACTCCTCTCCCTGATCCCTTGCCCTCCTGGGCCCTTTGGTCCTGCCCTGGAAGTCCCCATGGCTCCATCTCCCTTTTGATTTGTCTGGCTTGGTCCCTTCAGTGAGGGTTTTTGTCCTCCCCAGAAGACTCCAGGGCTGCCTGGAAGGTGTGCAGCCCTGAAAGCAGCCTCCATCTCTCCTGGGATGTGTCTCCTAGTTTCCTGCCTCAGCCAGGAATAGACTCCCCTGCCTTCCCATGTCTCTCATCAGCTCCTCTCTCCTGTGGCCCACCCACTAGGTTCCCCCACGTTTGGTTGGTGAGAAGTTCTGGCCCTTATTTCATTTGCTGCAAAGATAAAGATCTCAATTACAGATGTCATAATCTTCAAAGAGCAGCACTGAAGTATTATGTTATTTGGTTACTAAACATGTCTGGTTCCCTTCCCTGGGGTCATAATGGTAGTAAGAGGGTGCCAAGAAAAACCAGTTTGTCAACAAGAGAAGTTGGGAGATTCTCCAGAGTTCTAATTCCCATTCGACCACCATATATCGAACATCTACATAGTGATCTAATTTACTCCTTTTAAGAGATTTTTTAAAGATGAGGAAACTAAAACATTCATGTATCCCTTACCCCTGACCCATGGAACTATCATCCTCAGGTGTGTCTTCATTATGGGCTGAATTATGTCTCTCCCCAAATTCATATGTGGAAGCCCTAATGCTCAGCTCAATGCCTCAGCATGTGACTGTAATTGGAGATACGGTCTTCAAAGAATAATTAAAGCAAAATGAGGTCATAGGGGTGGGCCCTAATCCAATGTGACTGGTGTCTTTATAAGAAGAGGAAATTAGGACACACACACACACACACACACAGGGTGAAAATCATGTGAGGACGCAGGGAGAATGTGGCATCTGCAAGCCAAGGAGAGAGGCCCCAGAGGAAACAACTCTGCCGACACCTTGATCTCAGATTTCCACCCTCCAGAACGGTGTGTGAGTAAATAGAGTTCTCTTGTTTAAGCCACTCAGGCCATGCTACTTTGTTTTGGCAGCACTAGCAAACTAAAATGGCCTGTTCTCACACATCAAGGTCATCATGAGGTCTCGTATGAGGCTTCTGGTGGTAGATTGTGAGGGAAATGGACAGGGGCTAGGGATAATCCAAGGCAGCATTCCAGGTGGGATTACTCTATCCTTGCCCAAGACCACATGCCCTCCTTTCAAAGCCCTATGTTCACATAGTTGCTGCCAAGTCCCAATCATAGAAAGGTCAGGCGGGAAGAAAGGGGAGGTCGGTTTGAGAAGACACGTGAAGGATGTTCCCTGAGCAGTATACCAGTGGTGTGGGATCTTGCTTCCCAAATTTTATAAAGGTTACACTTAGGACTTAAAAAAAAAATCCATAGAGAGAATAGAAGAAACAAAGTAAAATAGAGGGAAGGAGGGAAAAACTCTAATTCATAGTAGTAATATCACCTCCTATTTGCAAAATACACTACACGTTACTAAACACTTAACACCGATGGCCATTATCAATGCTGTTTGGTGAACAGAACAGCCATTCTTCTCCCCACTCTACAGGTGAGGCAAGTGAAGGTGAATGTCTTGCCCAAAGGCATTCAAAGGGTAAGACATGGGGATGGAGCCCAGATTCAGCCCCTGGAGCTGCACAGTGTTCAGTGCACATGCTCCTGCTGTCCATTTCTCCTGTGGCCCCTCCCTTGGTGAAAATCCTGAGATTTCCCCATCCCTGCCCTGGTGGGGGTGAGCTGAGGGCTGGGGTCCCAATGGTTGTGTCTGCCTCTGAGAACCTACCCGCCGTTCCCTGAGCTCTTTAGCTTTCCCCTCTTCTCTACAGAGAGAAGAATGTGATTTTGCCAGGTCGACAGCAATAACACCCACTTTTGACAGCCTTCAAGTCCTCCCAGCCAGAAGCCAAGCAGAAAGTCAAAGCTGGCTGTGTTTCCACCACCCCCAGGGTGACTCTGTTTAAAATTAAAGCTCGGCATGTTTTCTTTTTTTAATTCACAATTTATCGTAAGGGGAGAAGAAAAGCTCTTGTCCTAGTGATTAAGTTTTCAGAAGGATCACCTTTTAGTAGGACTCTAGCAGAGTTGCTGCTGGAAGGCAGCGGTATTTAAAGAATGTGAGCTGGAGTTCTTTCTTCTAAGTCCTTTTTATTTCATTTGCACGGTGCGAAGGCATTTGTCATGAGAGGGGCATTTCATAGCTATCAGGTCAAGTGCAACTGGTAAGCAACAGACTGCCATTGAGGTGAAATAATTTCTGACACTTAATGGTTATTACTATGGAAAGCTGTCCATCACCATCCATGCTTCTTGCTGCTCAGGGCTTTCTGCTCTTCAACTATGGCAGAGAAAATAACTGGGTTGGGGTTTGGAAGCTGCTTCTGGGAGCCACAGTTAGGTATTATCTGGTTGCTAAAGTTGCTTCTTGGTTAAGTGCTAGTTCCAACCTTCCTGGGGCCATGTTTCCTTTAGGGAAACACAGGAATCCCCTGTTCTCCTCATAGCCATGCCCCCCCACCCCTCCCGGGCAACTATGTTGTTGCAAATCAGGACTTCTTGTGATTTGGGTGGAAATCTGGGAAGGCTCAAGCTCTGGCCCAAATAAATCAAATAGAGTAAATCCTCAGTGTTAAGAGCCATCTCCCTCTCCATTAATTTGAAATTTGTGATCATCTAGGCTGGAATGAGTTAGATACAAAAAAAGGTGTGGCGGACAGACTCTAAGGTGGTTCCTGTGATTCCCTCCCTTGATGTTTGTGTCTTTGCATAATCCATTCCCCTTGATTGTAGGTGGGTTCTGTGATGTGCCACTAACTGAGAGACCATGCCTAAAGTGATGATTACAAGACTATGTTATGACTCTGTCCTCCTAGCCGACTCATCTCACTCTCCTGCTGGCCTTGAAGAAGCCAGCTATGTATTGTGCCTGCCTATGGAGGGCTTGTGGCAAGGAACTGCTGTGGCTTTTAGCAGCGAACAGCAGCCTCTACCGGGTTGCCGGCAAGCAGTGTGAAGCTCTCAGCCCTATGACCACAAGGAAATAAATTCTTCTAACAACCTGAGAGAGCTTAGAAGAAGATTCTTCCCCTGCCAAGCCTCTAGATGAGAACAGAGACTGCCTGTCACCTTGACTGCAGCCTATGACCCTGAGCAGGGACCCAGTTAGACCCTAAAGCCCAGATCCCTAATGCCCAGAAACTGGGAGATAATAAATGTGTGTTGTTTAAAACTGTTAAGTTTGCAGTCATTTGTTATGCAGCAGTGGATGACTAGTACAAGGGATTTGTGGAGTGAAAGAGTAAAGAATGCAATGTCCCAGGGGTGTCATGTAGCCACTAAAGAAGACAAGCTACGGAAGCCCTTTTGGAAGCACCATTTGCATTAAGGAAGAGGCGACTGCTTGGACTTCTTAGCCTATCCTTTAAAGAAGATGTGACAGAAATGCTTCAAAGAGGATCTGGGGGAAAGCACTGGGTTTGTCACTTCCTGGATGGGCAGTCCTGTGGAGAGAATAATTCCAGCAAAGACTGTGGTAAGTGCCGTGGCCATGGTGGGGAGTGTGCCAGCCTACGTGATGCCCAGAAGGGAGCCACTGTGGCTGGAGTGGAGTGGGCCTGGGGCTGGTGATAGGAAGGCAGGTCAGGGAGGTTAGGGACGGGACTGGGGAGGTCACAGAGACCCAGGAAGCCACCATAAGGACTTTAGTTCTGAGTGACTTGGGAAGCTGTTCAAATGGTTTGAGGAGTCGTGGGAGAAATGGCATGACCTGATACATTCTAAGCCCACCTGTACTCTCAGTCTCAATTTGTGAGTGTGTAGGAGAAGGCAGAGGCCTGGTGGCAGAGATTTTGATTCTCTTCTGTGCCCCTCACGTGACTTAGTGTGACGTCTGACATATTAGCTGTCCAGTGTTTGTTGGATTGAACTGAATGTATAAGCCATCCATTATTGCTGTAATATTTTTTTAAAGACTTGATTTGCATTTATTTATTTATTTATTTATTTGAGAGAGAAACAGAGAGAGAGCGCATGCATGAGTCGGGGGCGGGGAAGGAGCACAGGGAGAAAAAGAGAGAGAATCACAAGCAGACTCCATGCTCGGTGCAGAGCCCAACACAGGGCTCGATCTCACGACCCTGAGATCATGAGTTGAACCAAAATCAAGAAGCTGATTGAGCCACCCAGGCACTCCACTGTAAGATTTTTTAATATTCTGAAGAGTTTAAGTCCAAGTATTTGCATGGCATTTAACTGGTTTATCAGAGCCATTGACATAACTGGTGAAATTAAAGGCAAACTATGTTGATGAGTAGGGTGTTTATGGTTTTTTAATCATCCCCAAATTTCATGGACAAGAAAACAATGAGCAGGTGTTATCTCAGGTGGGTGAAGAGCACCCCCTCCCTTGCCTGGTGATGTTAAAGGGGATGGAATAGGACCTTTTCTCCTCGTGTGTGTTGGGAGGTGTGCGGTGTCCTCTCCTACAGGACTCTTGTGAAGCTTTGCCCATAGCATCTGCTACTGAAACCATTCATCAAGTTTACCTTGTGACTTCCACTCTGTTGTTATTTTGATTGCTATATTTGTTTTTTCCCCAAGAAGGGTCAGGATACTAGAGGAACCCATAGGACTGGTAACATATTGAAGTGTATGAACAGTTGAGTAGCTAAGGTATGTGCGATGATGAATTCTACCTGTTGACTAGGCTAGGCCATAGTACCCGAGCATTTGGTCAAATACCAGTCTAGATGTTGCTGTGATGGAATTTATTAAATGTGATTAAATAAACACACATGGAGTAAAGCTGATTACCCTATGTATTGTGGGTGGGCCTTGTCCAATCAGTTGAAGGCCTTAAGAGAAAAACCTAGGTCCCTAAGGAGGGAGTTCTGCTTCTGCACTGCTCTCAGATACAAGACTGTGGTACTACCTCTTGCCAGATTTTCCAGCCCACAAGCCTGCTGTGCAAATTTTGGACTTGCCAGCCCCCAGTCGTGTGAAGCATTTCCTCAAAAAAACTCTCTGTATATAGATATAGATATAGATATAGATATATAGATATAGATATAGATATATAGATATAGACATATAGATATCCTATTGACTCCATTTCTCTGAGAAACCTGACTCATACAGTGTGAAAATTCCAAGACTGGAAGTCTGTCTACTTCTCCCCCTCTCCTTGAAGATTGGTCTAGGGGTCTCATGTCAACCTGGAGTGAAGCATGGGGTATCTCCTACATGAGGAGGCATTGTCTGAGTGAGGGTAGGTTGAGGTGTACCACCCCCAAACAAGTCCTGGTGTTGCCAGCTTTGTGAGCGGGATACTCTAAGGCAAGCCTCTCAAGGTAACATCCTAGCCAGTACTGGGGCCCTCAGTGGTTTGGTCTCCAACTGTCCCTCACCTCCCCTGGTCCCAGGGGGTCCAGACTCTTGGTAAACCAGGGGCCTACTCTTTCCTCCGATGTGAGCTTCCCCAAGGACCCTTTCTCTCTGCCCTCTACCCCTCATTAATGGTGCCTCATTTCAGAGGAGATCTGATAAAGCTAGGGACAAAAAGGTATACGAACTTTGCAATCTCAGCATCTGTCCTGGGGAAGAACGTATAGGTGAAAAGGGTCTCCCACTGATCGATTTACATGGAGGCATTTTGTGATCATGTTTAGTTGTCCTGGCTCCCTTCCAACCAGGATGAAAAGGCATGGAGCCATGCTGGTTATATTCAGGGCTAGCTGCATATAGTCACCCCCTCCTTGGGGTCTCCCCTTTTTTTAAGCTCCAGCTTCAATGAGTGACAACAAGGAGAGTGTGATCAGCCCAGCCAGTGCTGGAAGCTAGGGTGTCAGGTGTCTAGTCTGGAAACGGGTGATTTCTTGTGGGTCTTCAGTGCTGAGTTACACTACCAGCTGCATGCTACACTGATACTTCCTAGGGAAACTGTCCCACACCAGCAGGGATTCTGTCCCCAAGTTCTCTCTGCCTAGTGACCATCCCTGGTGGCAGGAAGAGTATTGATTGGAGTAGGAAACTTGCTGTTCGCTCTTTTTAAAAAACATGTTTCCTAAATGATGAGACCAGTAGAATCTACCCAGGGGAAGGTTCCTGGAGTTGGCCCACACTCTTACCCAGAAGTATTTCCTCCTGTTGGGAAATGGACTGGCCAGCTGGCAGTATCCAAGTAGATTCCTGAAGGGCAAAGTGTCCTGCCACTTCTCTGGACTGGACTCATCCCCCCAGAGCCCTCCCTCATTGTCACATCATCATCACTGGAAGAGAGTCAGAGACCTGGGGGATAGCTTTTTTGATTCTTCTCCCTCTCCTCTGGGGCCATCTTGTCTGTGTTCCTGTGGTTTAAGGATCAGTGTGCTTGAGCCTGGAAAATGGAGTATGGCTGCATCTGTCCCCAGTGCTGTGGCTGGTGTGACTTACATGAATCACTGAGTCACACTGATGTCCAAGCTGCCAGTGGGCAGCTTGCCAGTGAAAAATAACCACATTTTCCTTCTGAAAGGACAAGAGTGACTGTTCTTTTCATGGATTGACATAGATCAACCTATTCAAAATGCTAAAAGATGATGCATCTTGGCAAATAGATATTGCATTATAAAGCCAACTCAGCTCTTCAGTGGCTTCAATTAGTGCTTGGCGCAGCATGGAGGACAGAGGAGAGTGACATCCAAACAGCCAGCCAGCTAGCCAGCCAGCGGTCTGGAGAGTCTCCTACCTCTTGAATTATAGTAGCACCATTTATAAGAGAAGGGGAGAGAGACAGAAAGAAAGAGAGAAACCAAGAAAGAGAAAGAGTCAAGGAAAGACAGAAAGAGGGAGAGGCAGAGATGGAGAGAGAGGGAAACAGAAAAAGAGGGAGAGTCTTACTGTCAAGGATGGGGAGGGATGGATGGGGAAGGGTGGGGATGGGGAGCGCCTCTGCTCTAGGAGCTGTAGTCCAGGTAGGAGTCCCTCCATTTCTCCTTTTACCCTCAAACCAGCCAGGGAAAAATCCCTGTGGCAAGTGCACAGATGATCTAAGGAAGTGGCCAGTGGAGAGAAAGAGGGTTTCTTCCTTACTGGGTGCTTTTTCCCTCTCAAATCATGGCTCATTCAAGTGAGCTTTCCATGGCCGTGGGACCCACTGGGCAGCTACTTCTTTGCATCAAGAACTAGGTTGTCTCCATCTTCACTACAGCTGAGAGCCGCATGTGCTCAGCCTTGTCACTGCAGGATGAACAGGCAGCAGAGCCAGGGGGCCTGAGTTCCATGCCCTGAGCGCTGTGGCCTCAGTGGCTGGCCTCTCTCCATCAGGCCATCATGGGCAATGCATACTGGTTCCTCTGGCATGAGGAACGCACAGATCAAGCCCCACTCTCACTCCTCCAGCACCTGGGACAGCTCGCAAGGCAGCACCAGGGCTCTCAGCTACTGCCAGGGGCCTGCCATTTTCCAAAAGTTTCTGGCTTCTTCCAGCCGATGTCTCCCGGTACCTGGATACCTCAGTATATGTTGTCCTGACTCTGTTTCTCTCCCTCCCTGCCTTCCCCTTTTTTCCTCCTTCCTGCCCCACCTCCTCTTCCTCCTTTTTCATCTTCTGAAGTCCAAATTTTCTCCTCTGAGGGTAATTATTGCAGAGTACTTAATTTGGAAACCTCATTGTTTTGTCTCCAACAAGAATCCTATAATCAGGATTTGGGGGGATGTAAAATGAGCTTCCACCATTCATGTGTTAAGAATAAAATGTTCCCTTGGGCGCCTGGGTGGCTCAGTCGGTTAAGCGACTGCCTTCGGCTCAGGTCATGGTCCTGGAGTCCCGGGATCGAGTCCCACATCGGGCTCCCTGCTCAGCGGGGAGTCTGCTTCTCCCTCTGACCCTCCTCCCTCTCATGCTCTCTCTATCTCATTCTCTCTGTCTCAAATAAATAAAAATAAAATCTTAAAAAAAAAAAAAGAATAAAATGTTCCCTATCCCTTCCTCCATTTTGCATTTAATAAACTGACATGCTTGTTACACAAAGAAACCAGAGGTGTGTGTGAGTGGTGGGAAACAGTACTCTGTGTCTGTAAACACAGTAATAGAAGGGCACACTCCCTTGGATCTCGAAATTATACACAGTACACACAGTACAATCGCAGTCCATTAAGTAGTGAACTGTGCCTTCTTCCCTGGTTTATCCATAAATAGACAGGCAGAGTGGGGCAGGGAGTGTGCAACCCCAAAACCATTGCAGAGATAAAGAACACAACTCAATTCACATACAATACTGGGCACACGTGAGTGAGCACGTAGGTGTGAACTGTGTGTCTCCAGGACCTTCTTGGTTCCTCCCAACCTGTTCACTGCATCTCCATGAAGTAGGTCAGGGTCTCTGGTTATCAGCTGCAGCCGACTGGGGAGAACCAGAACAAATGCCAAGCAAATGTCAGTCATTTCTCAGCCTTCTCTGGGTCCATGGATTCCCATGGATTCCCAGGGCTGGGAGTCAAGTGGGGCAGTCAGGTGCTGGAGCACCAAGCTGAGTGAAAGGAGAGTGGGCCTGGGAGAGAACACGAGCTGTGAGAGGCTGCATTGCAAGAGACTGACCTGGAGCACACAAAAGGGGCACCTGTCCTTACACCGTGCATGTGCACTGCTCCCTCTTTGCTGGGCTCCAGAAATTAGAGACCTGAGTCCCAGGAGGAAGAGTGCCTCCACTTTGCCCCATCTCATATGCTCATCTGTAAAAGGACAATATGCATTGCTTACCTGATAGGAGGGGCCTGGAACCAAGTCTCTGAGCATGCCTGAACTCAGTTTGGAGGAGAGAAATTATAAAAAGTTGCATTATTTAATATATCCTTATTTTTATTCTGTCACATTTTCATGTGTCTTTTATGCAGCCTTTATTTCTCTATATTACAGACCTAAAACTAAGCCCACATCTTTTCCTATCTCCCTTCCTGCCAGTTGCTACTGAGCCCATCCCATGTCCTACTCACTAGTCCCAGTTCTCTGGCTCTCTGGCTGTCAAGTCAGTGGTGGATCTACCATGGAGCTCATGAGTTATCCAGGCTGCAGAGCACAGAGCAAAAGGGTCCACTGAAGAGGCAGTATCTCAGGAGAAGGTAAATCAAGTGACAAGCTGAACACATTGTTCTTGTAGAGGGGCCAAGCAGAGGGAGATGTGTGAACCAACAGGACTGGAACCATGCAAACCAGAGAGACATTTCAAAGCAGAGGCTTGGAGATGGAGCCTAAGAAAGTCCTTCCATCAGGAGAATGTGTCTAGCAATTGATTACCATGAATGTGCTAATCAGAGAAGATCATTCCTGCTGCACGCCTAAGAGGTTATCCCTCTAGGGAATGTAAGCCCTAACCAGGGGGAAATGCAATTGACCTTCTATGGACTTCATGCTTGTGACCCTCTGCTCCCAACCTCAGGATGAAGATATTTGGAGGTGGGGTCTTTGGGAAGCAAGTTTAAATGAGGTCATGAGGGTGGGGCCCTAATTTGACAGAGCTGGCACCCATATAAGCAGAGGAAAAGACCGGAGCCCTTTCTGTCTGCACCATGTGAGTGCACAGGGAGAAGGTGGCAGTCTGCAATCCAGGAAGAGACCTCACCAGGAACTAAATTGGGTGGAACCTTGATCTTGGACTTCCCAGCCTCCAGAATTGTGAGAAATAGATTGCTGTTGCTTAAACCACCCAGTCTATGGTATTTGACTAAGGCAATGCCCAAAGTCCATGACACCTGATACCATTTACTAAGTCCCATGGAGATTCCAAGTGCTTTACATAATCAGCTCATTTCATCCTCATCATTTTAACCTCACAAACCAATGAGGTAAGTAGTTTTCATCACAGTGCACAGATGACAGCTCCAGGTATAAAGAGGTCAGGAGACATGTGGCTGGTGCCTGCAGCACCTGGATCTCACACTTCCATGGTCTGGCACCACAGCCTGGACAGTGAACCTTGGGGCCTCAGTGCCTCGTGGGATTTTAATGGTAGGAGTGTTAGTCAAGGACAGGACACTTCCAGGTTCCCCTGACTAGTGGCCTGAGGCTGCTGTCTGTCACCCGCCCCTCGGTGAGGCCATCCCTTTCAGGACAGGTCAGTGGGCAGAGGAAAGAGAGCATCCGAGGAGCTGCTGATCTGGGGGGGGCAGGCAGTGAAGGTACAGAAAGGTTGGGCCTCCTGGTGATTCATTCCTTCCTCTCTGTGTGCCGTTCTTGGCCTTTTTGTCCCCACTTCCCCCAGGAAGGGTCTGCAGCCATTTCTAGGAGCGGACAAGAGCAGAGCCTGTGACTCGGCTGAGCTACAGAAGCAGGGATTCCCGAGCCGGGGTTGTTCTGAGGGCCTCTCTGTTCGAGCACAGCCAGCAGACGGTAAGCATTGCCCACCTGTTTCTCAGGAGAGGGATATTCCAGGGCTGCCCTTGGGCGACTAAGGTGAGGGCGAGCATGCACCACTGGCCGAGGCCACACGTGGTGGCCCACTGCTCCGCACGCATGAAAATGACAGCTTCTGGCACAAGGGCGGCAATGCTGCCGATCCCTCTAACACTAGAAGTAGTCATTTTAAAGGGAGAAATCACGAGCCCAGAAGGAGCACATCAACAGCATGAGAATACTATCTGTGTCACCGGGGCTCCCTAGGAGGCTTAAGATGGCTTTTGCTGAAGCGAACAGGCGTTCGCAGGTACCGCCTTGCCTCTGCAGACACGTGGGGAAGGAAAGCTCCAGAGTGGCTCTGTTACCTCAGCTCTGATAGGGGAGTATGCACATGAGGCAAGGTCAGCTGGTGCTTTCAAAAGTGCTTTTCTTCTCTGCTCCTTTCCTCATAGTTGACTCTTTTTTTTAAAATTTTTTTTAAAAGATTTTATTTATTTATTTGAGAGAGAGAATGAGATAGAGAGCATGAGAGGGGGGAGGGTCAGAGAGAGAAGCAGACTCCCGCTGAGCAGGGAGCCCGACGTGGGACTCGATCCCGGGACTCCAGGATCATGACCCGAGCCAAAGGCAGTCGCTTAACCAACTGAGCCACCCAGGCGCCCCTCATAGTTGACTCTTAATGTGGATTTCAAACTCTTTCCAGCAACAATTTTGTGGTGCACATTTCTAAATCATAGCTAGTGAATAACACTTCTATTCTATCAAGCACTGAAAATGCCATTTCAAAGATCCAGCTGGATGATGTGCTGTAGGACGTGTTTCTGTGTGTTCAGCCACAAGCGGTGGGGGCCACAAGGTTGGCAGTGTCCGTGCTGCACCAAGTGAATGATAATGTATCAGGTACGTCATTGGGCCTTCGGTGTGCGTTATCTCAGTTGGGCCTCTGGACACCCCACGAACTGGAGACTCTTCTGATCCCCTGTCTTACAGATGAGAGAACAGAGGGACAGAGTAACTTGTCCAAGGTAGTTGGTGGGCATTTAAGAGACCGTAAAGAGAGATCATACATGGTATGGTATCTGCCCTGGCTGGAGACTAATATATGCCCTGCTTCCTTCCTGGTAACTTCCAAGATTGGGGTCACTGAACTGTCAATTAGACATTGGCCTAATTGTAATCGGTAGATCTGTGCCTCTCACTCTCTGTTTTCCTCCATCTCTCTTTTCTCTCCTTTCTGATTACCCCAGAAACACTTATTTACATCTACGAGGCAATCGCTTCCTGTAATGGACTGAATTATGACCCCCAAATTCATATGAAGTCCTAACCACCTGTATTTCAGAATGTGGCTGTAATTGGAGACAGGGTCTTTTACAAAGGCAATTAAATTAGGGTCACGTGAATGGCTCAGTCTGTAAAGCATCCGACTCTTGATTTCTGCTCAGGTCATGGTCTCAGGTTGATGGGATGGAGCCCTGTGTCGGGCTCTACACTCAGTGTGGAGTCTGCTTGAGGTTCTCTCCCTCTCCCGCCCCTACTCCTCCCCCTGTTGGTGTGCATGCTCTCTCTCTCTAAAATAAATAAATCTTTTTTTAAAAAAAGGTAATTAAGTTAAAATGAGGTCATTAGGTGGCCCTAACCCAATATAACTGGGTCCTCACAGAAGAGGAAATGTGGACACTCAGAGACACCAGGGGTGTGTGTTCAAGAGGAAAGACCATGTAAGAACACAGGAAGAAGGTGCCATCTACAAGTAAGGAAAGCAGCCTCAGGAGAAACCAACTTTGCTGACACCTTGATCTTGGACTTACAGCCTCTGGAACTGAGCAAACAAATTTCTGTTGTTCATGCCTCCTGGTCTGTGGTATTTTGTTATGATAGTCAGAGCAGACTAATATACTCCCAAAGTATCAGCGGTTGAACTTGATTTGGTCCCAGTCACCCTCCATGACTCCCAGTCCAGTGAGGGAGACAGACCAGTTTGCAAATAATGGCAGGACAGTGTGATGAACACTCTGAGAGAGGGGTACACCGAGACCTATGGGAAGCCATGGGGGCACTGCTGGTGGGCCCAGTGGGGAGGAGGTGAAGAATGGTTGGTTTGAGAGATGACTTTTGAGCAGAATCATAAAGAATTCAGGTTAACTAGGCTAACAAGAGAGAAAGGTACTCTAGATAGAACAGCAAGGACAAAGGAAGCTGGGTTTCTAGAATTAGGTATGGTGGATTCTTGGCAATCTCAGATTTAATGTTTGTAGTTTTGGTAATACTTGAGTGAATAGGCAGGTCCTTAGCATGTACTAATTTGGAATTTTGCAAAGGCACAGGGTGAATATGAGGGAGTGTGTTGCTGGTGTGGGAACAAGTCCCCTTAGCTGTTAAGTGAGCTTCTGCATTGAAATGACTCATCCAACACAAAGCATGATTTCAGTCTCATAAAGACCCCATGAGAAGCTATGTTGTAGATTAGGAAATGGAGAAAAATACATGTTACAGTCATAGTCAAGGTTCTGAGCATTTAAGAAAGTCTCCAGGTGACTCTCTTGTGGATGTTAAGGGTCCTTGTAGGTCTGAGATTAATATCACCCTGTGTTGGATAAGTATGTTTTCATTTCCTGCCTTTGTTCTCTCCTTAATTCAGCCATTCACCTACCATTTATTTTTTAGTGAGCATTTCTACTTTGTGCCAGCCATCATGCTAGGTATACAGTGGTGACAAAACACACATGCTTCTGCCCTCCTGGAACCCACAAACTTTTGGGGAGGGATAATGAACAAGGAAGAGGACATATACAATTGCCGCTGGCGAGAAATGTTACTAAGAAAAAGTGCCCGTGCTTTGGGAGAGAACAGATGGTGAGGGGTCAACAAAGGGCTCTTTGGGGGAGGCAAAGGATAAGAAAGCCTGCTTTCCCTGCAGACAGAGGGAGGTTCCGAGATGGGAGCAAGGTGTGCTGGAGGAATGGCAGGAAGAGAGTGTGGGGTGTTGAGAGAAAAGGAAGAGCAGCATAAGGTGAGTGGGAGGAGTGGGTGGGGACAGATTGAGGCCTGTGGCCATGGTAGGAATTTGAACTTATTCCCCATGAAATCAGGAGTCTCCGAGGGCTTTTAAGCAGGGAGTGCCAGGCTCATCCCGGTGGCTCTAAAGGGGAATATGGACAGGAGGGGGCACACGCAGATGCCCAATCAGAATACAGGTTCCCAGAAATGGCTGCAGATTGGAATCCCTTGGGAGTGCAAAATAATACTGATGTCGGGGTCTCCCACATCCCAGACATTCTGATTTAATTGGTCTGGGGTGCAGCTTGGAATTCTACAAAGCTCCTCAGGTGATTCAAATGGGCAGCAAAATTTGAGACTTTCTGAATGTAGAAGGTTCAAGAAAGGATCCGGTAGAGATTTTGAGGGTGCGGTGTGCTATGGTTGTAGCCACGAGAAGCGAAGCCGTGAACAAATAAATGAGATGCATTCTAGAGACAGAAACAGCAGCTTAGCAGGTACTCTGGTTATGAGTGGCAGAGGAGCAGAAGGATTTAAAGATTACTCAGAAGTGAGTCTGAGCCACAGATAGACATTTGGGAGCCATTGATATTTGGGTTGGTATTTAAAGCCACAGGAACAGAAGCAATCACATGGGACAAAATACGAATAGAGAAGAAGGGCTCAGTTTTAATAGGGTGGGGAGAAAGAGGTTAGATCGGGGTGGGGTGGGGTGTAAATGAGAGATATGGTACCACGGAGGTATGCATGAGGAGGGATGCCATTGACAAAAGGAGCAATGCACCCTCCATTTATTAGCAGGAGGAGTGAACAAGAAGAGGGCAGTTTGAGTGGCTTTGTAAATTAGTTATGGGAAAGTGAGAGCACTTTTAGCTGATAGATTTCATTTTCTTAATTGAGTTTAAACAGATAGGAGCTGAGGGTGCGTGGCAAAGGTTGAGGTGGTGAGGAGGAGGGGTGGCAGTTTTAAGGAGTTTACAGACTATCCGAGATAGTCATGGGGTTGGAGGGTGGAGAACACACTTATTGGAGAGTGTTGTGAGTTTAGGGCAGCACTGTGTGTCCATCTGAGGATGATGGTCATGCCTTTATTGTGACTGTCAGGGTATGCCTTTGTCCCCACCAACAAGGCTTGGAGTCACAGGTGTAGGCATAGAGAAATGGTGGACTTTTCATCCCAGGTTGGAATTTGTGTGTCTTTGGTGATTAACAGTTTTAATAAAGAGTTGGGGGACTGCCTGGATTATGGATGAGAGGTGTGGGGACCCTGGAGGGTGCACTGCTCCATCTCCCTTCAAGGCAACCTGGTGACGGCACCCTTTGGTTCCTCCTGCACCCTCAATAAGACTCTGCTCCCCCGGCTGCTCCCAGCCATGACTGCAGGTGCCAATGGAATGGCGGGGGTACTGAAAATACAATTACTTTATATTTTCAAAACAATGTTTGTATTAGTTTCCTATTGTGAATTTCCTGTGTGAATAATTACTACAAACATAGTAATTTTAAATAACACACATCTATCATCTCAGTTTCCATGGGTCAGGAGTCCAGGCACACTTAGGGTCTCACAAAGCTGTACTCAAGGTGACAGCTGGGGCTGGGGTCCTATGCCAAGTACAGGTATTTGCTGGTAGAGTTCAATTCTTTGCAGCTGCATAACTGATGGGAGCTTCCTCCCTCAAAGCCAGTGAAGGGACAGAAAGGCTGGGCTTCTCTTTGATTCATCCTTCTCTCTATGTGCCCTTCTTGGCCTTTTTCTTCTCTTCTGAGCCCAGGAAGGCTTTTAGTCATTTCTAGGGCCACAAGGGGTAGAATCTGTGACTTGACTGAGTTGCAGAACCAGGGATTCTGGAGGGAGGAGAGCATCTCTGCTGCTTCTGTTCTCTTATCTCCAGACAAAGGTCCACCTCCTTAGGTCAGGCCTACCCAGGATAATCTCTTTTCCAATTAACTTAAAGCCAACTGATAGAGACTTCATTACATCTGCAAAATATTTTCACTTTTGCCAGATACCGTAACATCACTGGTGATATTCACAAGTCCAGTCAACACTCCAGGGGAGGGGATTACACAGGGAAGGTGCACCAGGGGAGTGGGAATATTGGGGGCCATCATGGAATTCTGCCTACCCCAGCAATCACATCAGGTAAAATTAAAAAAAAAAAATAGTGTTTCCTTTCCTTTTTTTTTTTTTTTTTAAGATTTTATGTATTTGCGAGAGAGAGAATGAGAGACAGAGAGCATGAGAGGGAGGAGGGTCAGAGGGAGAAGCAGACTCCCTGCTGAGCAGGGAGCCCGATGCGGGACTCAATCCCGGGACTCCGGGATCGTGACCTGAGCCGAAGGCAGTCACCTAACCAACTGAGCCACCCAGGCGCCCCTCCTTTTCTTTTCTGAATGTAAAAGTAATATACGCTCATGGGGTAGAATCTGGAAGCTATAGATATGTACAAAAAAGGGAATTTAAACCCACTCGTTGGAATATCATTTTTGCCCTAAAATATAAACCTTATTATCATTTTTATTTTTCTTTATATATTGGGACTACAATATAGAATTTTTTAGATTTTCTATTAGATTAAGTGTTCTTTGAGAATATGAATATGGCTCATAGTACTCCCTGTGTGAATATGGATTCAATTTATTTACTGTTTTCCCTTGTACACTCTGGTCGCTTCCAATTTTTTTTTGCTATTATAAATAATCTTGATGAATTTCCTCCCGCATCTCTAAGTGCTTATTCAGCGTTCACTATTCACTTGAAATTTTGAGGCAGAGATAGTTAAGGTGGTGGGACCAGATGCCAATAAAGAAATCAATCAGAAATGGGAAACATCCACAACCTGAGTGGGTTATTTGGAAAATAAAATCAGTTTTTATTTGGGCACAATTTTTTTCCACAAGCGTTTATTTACCAAGATACTGCTGAAGTGCTTTGGCATAGGGCTTTGTGAATATGAGAATGACATTTATCCCAGGTTACCCAGCCTTGCACAATAACTGCTTAGCACAAGGATTTGGTTATGCCATTAACATATTTGCATACAGTCCCTGCAGGAAAAGATCTGACTGTGGGGAAGGGGGAGAGAAATGAGGGGAGATGAGCTGGTATTAGGTAGGAAGGTGGAGTAGGAGGATGATGAGTCAGAGGGTCCATGACTCCAGAGTTAAAGAAAAAGAGAGAATTCCCTTTGTCTGGGAGATTTGGGAGCTGAGCAGACTGCCCTGGGCTGGCATGAAAGCTGCCTTTAGTAATGAACTCAATAAAGTGATTTAAAACATATTGATCTTGGTGTGTTTGTGGGTTTGGGCTTAACCTTGGTGGTTGGCTTCCTTCAGGGCAAACACTTGGTACTTTGTGTGCAGTGCGAAGTCAGAACTCACCAGAGCCTTTGTCATTCAGGGCATTGTGAGGAGGTCTTGGACCCTGTCTGAGGATGTCTAGTTCTAGAAGTCCTGGCAGGGCCTTGGGCTCCCGGAATGGAAGGCTGCAAGAAGGCAGCACGTTGCTTTTACTTTCCAAATTTTCTGGGAGTGTACGTGTGTGTTGGGGGAGGGAAGAGGAAGGGGAAAGAACAGGAATGATGATATAGTGGGTCCCTATAATGGGCCACTGAGAAATGCTAGGGAAGCTGGTCCTTGGCATAGTTATGCTTGACAAATGAGATGTATTTCGTTCCATTCTGGGCAGCTCACCTGTGTTCTCTTTCCAGGTGCAATGGAAGCCATCTCTCCCATGACAATTGTGCCCAAGCCTTTTGCTGTGCTGTGTCTTCTGGGAGTAAATTGCTATTTTCCTTGAAGAGACTATGCCTCCTTTGCCAAGTAGCCCAGTGGGCTCCTCTCCTCTGCTGAGAAGCTCTCCTGTAGAGTACTTGTGAGTTTGGTAGAATGAATTTTCATGTGAATTAATGGCCAGGGCATCAAACTCTAGCCACTCCCTCACAGGAGGTGTCGCTTTCTCTTTCTCTTTTTGTAGTCTCAGTGAGGACCCTAAGCCAGGTGTGGGAAATGTGTATGTTATGGAAAAAGCAACTCACTGGTGGTCTGTCCATAGTAAATCTCCAGGAAGTGGCTTTTCTCCTAGGACTTTTAAAATCCTGTGGTTCTCAACTTCATAATTATGATACTCAAAGGACCAAGTATAGGTATAGACCAGTGGTTCTCAACTGGGGAGTGACTTTGCCCCTTGGGGGACATGTAGCCATGTCTGGAGACATTCTGACTGTCAACGCTAAGGGTGGGGGAATGGGAAGTGAGTGGAGGATACTGTCCATCTAGTGGATAGAGGCCAGGGATCTTGCTGAACATCCTACAATGCACAGGAAATAGTCTGCCCAAAATGTCAATAGCGTCAAGGTTGAGAAATCCTGGCATAGACCAAAGTATTACCCCTACTGCCAGGAAGCCCGGCTTCTGAGTTTATAAGATAGACACCAAAGTTTGCATAGGAGCTGTCTGTCTGAACTCTGTTTAGGGAAAGAACCATGACCTACTTTTCAGCACTTTCCCTAAAGCAAGATTAGCCAAAACATTTCAAATATCCCTAATGTGGGAGAAAACAAACAAATGTCCAAGCCTATGGGTTAAAAGACTCATTTACATAACAATGAGACACTTGAAGCAAAGGCAGATCTGGGCTAGAATTGCCTGGCTATGAGCATTAATTGAGAAAGAGAGCTACACTGGTAAAAGGAGCATTCCCCATCCTTCACATGCCTGTATCATGCCAGCATCCAGCAATACTTTCAATCAGAGGCAGTGCTTACTGGGCAGGAGACCTAGAGACGGCCTCCCTTTGGGCAATTTATGCTAAATTAGTTTTGTGGGTGCTTCGGGTACCAATTCCTCCAGACTTTCTTCATTACAGACAGTGCCTCTGGGACCAGTAGTGAGAAACAGTGTCTTGAATTACCGGGTCATAAATTTAATATCAGAGACCATCTTCCCTTCCTATACCAGGTACCTATAGCAAATAGTTTTTAGTGTTTTCAAAAATGCTCACACTTAAATGTGATGTCTGGGGTTTGAAGAACCCTTAGGTCAGAGGATGGGCGTTATGAGCCCTGAAACTGTCATGCAAAATTGCGTGAGTTCGGTTACCTGGGGAGAGAATCCACTGATTTCATCACATTCCCTAAGGAGCCTTTATTCCGAATATTAAGAACCACTGATATGGATTCATTCGTTCATCAAATATTTATTCAGTGCCTAATCTGTGCCAGCACTGTGTTATATGCCAGAAACGAAGAGAATTAGATGGTGGTGAATCATTGATGGAAATTTAAAGAAAACAGAAAGGAGCCTGAAGATGAAAGTACAAAATTAATCAAGACACATTGAAGAAAGTAACTGAAAAATTTAAAGAGCCTTAAGATATCTTTTATTTGATATCGACAGACATTTCTATTTGTACATACACAACGTTGTAACAATACTACGGCAGTGGAAACAAAGCAGAGGGAAAGTTATGGTGGTGAACACTTAGATGAAGTGGATTTTTATTAATAGATAATTCACATCTCTAAGCTGCTGATTCTGAAAATAGAACCCAATTTTTTCCCCAAAAAGCATTTTTTAAATTTAATTATCAGGTGGATTGATCATCTGTGTTTCCTACATCTTATAATTTCGGTGGTTTTGGAATGATATTGAAATGAAAGCTTGTTGGGTGCCTGGGTGGCTCAGTCGGTTAAGCGTCTGCTTTGGCTCAGCTCATGATTCCAGGGTCCTGGGATCGAGTCCTGCATCGGGCTCCCTGCTCAGCAGGAGTCTGCTTCTCCCTCTCCCTCTCCTTGCCACTCCCCCTGCTTGTGCCCTCTCTCAGTCAAATAAATAAATAAAATCTTAAAAAAAAAAAAGAAAAAGAAATGAAAGCTTACTTTCATTTAGGTAAGGTAAAGGTAGGAGGTAGAGGTAAAGGTAGGGGTAAACTCTTGTGTCTGTCACACCCATGACTTATCATGAAGGCTTTCATTTTAATTTTTTTACCATAAACACTTACTTTTCTTCTTCTTCTTCATGCTGGTTACAATTTGCTTCTTAACCCTGCCCTGACCCTGAGATTCGGCACTGAGGGAGTGGAGGTGGGTAGGAGTGGGGGGGAAGGTCACTCCCAGCCATCAGTGGGACTGTCAAGGACACCTGGGCTCCACTCCACCCCACAGGGTAATTCTGGACCCAACCCCGTGTCCATTGGATTCATGGCTCCAAGCTAAACGGCAAAGACTTGTACTCTCCTTTGTGACTTGTAATCTGTGTTTCTTCATATGGACATCACCTTATTCGTGGTTGCCCTGTGAGTAAAAACTTGCTGTCTAAACTGTGGACACTGTAAGTTTACCTGTGTTTCTTTTTCACCTTAAATAAGCCAAGTCATATGAGCCCACTGTTTCCTGAGCCTGAGGGGAATTCAGTTCATGCTGTTTGCTTTGAGGGTGCATAGAATCTGTTTCATAGCATATAGAAAACACCTAACGGTTTGTATAATAAATTCCAGTGTCTCATTTTATAGATGAGGATGCCGTGGTTCCTAGACCTCAAGCTTGAAACCGGCAGACCTAAAACTAGAATCTCCATTCTGAGTTCCTTCCTGGAGCTCCCTTCACAACGCTAAATTTCTAGAAGACACAAAACATCAAGATTACTTTTCTTCAGTCCTTTCTGGGCAGAATTTGGTGGCCTCTAACAGTGCCTGGGTCACAGTAAATTTAGTAGCTGTCTTACATGCATGATCGGACCCGGTGGCTCAGAACAGCCACTGACCTTCTCAGTCCTCTGAAAGGAAGTAAACATACCCACAAGCCAGTTTCTTGGCTGACAGGTAACTTGAAGGTGGATCCCAGAAGAGACAAATGCTCATTAGATATAAACATGGGAGCAAGAGAAAAGTAGGTATAATGGTTCATTCTGCCCAAGGGGCTCTATTTCCTACAGTACGAACAGGATTCCATTTCTCTCCCAGTTAATATATTGTTTAATGATTTCCCCAATGCCAGGGAAGCTATGTGCTTCTCAGGTGCTCCTACCTTAGCAAAAAGGTCATGTCACAAAAATCTATTTGGTTGCTGAGGGAAAGACAGCAGGTTATTCCCAAAAAGTCATCTTCCCTTCTCCCATAGAAATAAAATTTTTCAAAAAAACCCAAATTTTTCCAATTAAAAAATGGACAGTGGACTCAAATATACATTTTTTCTAAAGAAGACATACAGATGACCAACAAACACATGAAAAGATGCTCAACATCATTCATCATCAGGGAAATGCAAATCAAAAACACAATGAGATATCACCTCACACCTGTCAGAATGGCTAGAATTAAAAAGACAAGAAACAAGTGTTGGTGAGGATGTGGAGAAAACGAAGTCTCCTGCACTGTTGGCAAGAATACAAACTGGTGCAGCCACTCTGGAGAACAGTATGGAGGTTCCTCAAAAAGTTAAAAACAGAAATACCATACGATCCACTAATTCCACTACTGGGTATTTACTCAAAGAGAGTGAAAACACGACTTTGAAAAGATATATTCACCCCTATGTTTATCGTAGCATTATTTACAATAGCCAAGATATGGAAACTAATCAAGTGTCCACCTATAGATAAATGGGTAAAGAAGACATGGTATATATATATACACAGTGGACTATTACTCAGACATAAGAATAAGATCTTGCCATATGCAACAACATGGATGGACCTAGTGGGTATTACGGTAAGTGACATAAGCCAGAGAAAAACAATACCATATGATTTCACTTATACATGGAATCTAAAAAACAAAACAAACAAAAAGCAGAAACAGACCCATAAATATAGAGAACACACTGATGCTTGTCAGAGGGAAGGGGGGTGGGGGGATGGGCAGAATGGTTGAAGGGGAGTGGGAGATTCAGGCTTCCACTTATGGAATGAATAAGTCAGAATAAAAGAGCCAGCCTCGGAAATATAGTTAATAGTATTGTAATCGTGTTGTATGGTGACAGATGGTAGCTACACTTGTAGTGAGCATTGCATAGCGTCGAGAGATGTTGAATCATGACGTTGCACACCTGAAACTAATGTAACATGGTGTCAAGTATACTTCAAAAAAATGCTCAGAAAAAGAAGAAAGTTTTTTAACCTGGTCACTGTCTGCCCAGGATAAAAGATTATATTCTTCAGCTCCCTTGGCTTTGAGAATGGTCATGGGCTCAATTCCTGGCCAGTGGGACACAGAGGGGGAGTGTTGTGTGCAGTTTGCCTCAGTGGGAGAGAGTGGGTTCTCCCTGTC
Organism: Mirounga leonina; assembly: GCF_011800145.1. Taxonomy (NCBI): domain Eukaryota; kingdom Metazoa; phylum Chordata; class Mammalia; order Carnivora; family Phocidae; genus Mirounga; species Mirounga leonina. Next base: position 6,766,592 of record NW_023270709.1, on the reverse strand, counting down.
CCTTTCTTCTTCCCTGCTGAGTGAAATGTCAGTGTGACAGGGAATCGTTTTGGAAATGAGGGTGTGAATCAGTGGTAAGGGAAAGGCTGACAGGGCAAGAAGATTGTCTTAGTCACTCAAGCTGCTACAACAAAACACCATGGAGTGGGCAGCTTAAACAACAGACCTTTCTTTCTCCAATTCCAGAGGCTTGGAAGTTTAAGGTCACCTTCTTACTCACATGACAGAAAGAGCTCTGGTCTCTCTTCCTTTTCTTATAAGGACACTAATCTCATCATGGGGCCCCACCCTAATAACCACATCTAAACCTAATCACCTCCCAGAGGCTCAACCTCCCAATACCATCACATTGGGGTAGGACTTCAGCATAGCAATTTGAAGGGGACACAAAGTTCAGTCCATAACAAAATCCTCACAAGCAAGGCCCCACCTTGGGCTTCTACACGAGAGAGACGTGTGTTAAGCCACTTTTGGGGCCTCTTTCACATTTGAACAAATTTATGATATAATAAATACAGTACTTTCAGTTTTTTCTTACTAATATCACATGTTTTCTCCTGTCATTGTTACGTTATATGGGTTAAAGACCCACTCCGTGAGGGCCTATGCAGATTCTCACCGTACAGTCGTATATGCTGCAGGTGGCAGAATTTACATATGACTCGCCACATGTGACTGACCAGAAGCCACTGTGGTTGGAGCATTGACTGGTTCACTGAGCAACTTCACTGAGTTGCAGACTGTGCAGAGCCCTGGGGGAGGGCACTGGGCACCCTTCCATCCAGTGGACCATGACAAAACACTCCTTTGATTCAGAAGTCTTTTATTTTTGTCGCTGGAAGGGAGGGACGGTGGAAGGGTGACATGGACCGAGGGAAAGGGGGCCATCTTCGTTCATTGGGGCTGCCCTCACAAACTACCACAAAATGGGGGCGGGGAGGGGCTTAAACAACAGAAATTTCTTGCCTCACAGTTCTAGAGGCCAGAAGTCTGAAATCCAGGTGTCAGCAAGGCCATGCTCCCTTGGAAGGTGCTGGGAAGGGTCTGTTCCGGGTCTCTCTCCAAGCTTCCGGTGGTTCCTTGGCTCATGGCAGTGTAACTCCAGCCTTCACAGGGTGCCCTTCCTGTGTGGAGAATGTGCCCACATTCTGCATGTCTCTGTGTCCACATTTCCTTTTATAAGGACACCAGTTGTATAGGGTTAGGGCCCCCCAGATGACCTCATCTTAACCCAATACTTTGGCAACAACCCTACTTCCAAATAAGGTCACATCCTGCAGTACTGGGGGTTAGGAATACAACATATGGATTTTAGGGGGACACAGTTCAGCCCATCGCAAGGGATATGAGCTGAAAGAATATCTTGGCCAAATTATTCCATCCCACCAGCATCTGGAGAGGGGAACCAAAGTATATCAGAGAGCTCCACAGAAAACCCAGCCTGGTGCGTGGCATGCTGAGAGGGGGTGAGGAGGCATTTCCCCACTGGCTCTGCAGTGAAGTGTTGATCTCGCTGGATGCTCTCCCCATAGCAGCACAGTCCACAACGGCCAGGGTTGCAGGGTATTAAGTGGAGACCCAGGACCCCAAAGCCAGTGGTCCTAGCTCCTCGTCTGGACCTCTGTCCCTGAGTCTCAGCTGCCCTTCTATCCTGCCTGGGAGCCATGGATAAAAACAACTACCTGCTCTGTCTGGAAACCAACACCAGAGGCTGGTGATGTATTTTAGGAAATATATTTTATCCTTTCTCGATGATAAAAATAATGCATGCTCATTATAGCTCACTTGGAAATGACACAGAAGTTGAAAGCCCATAGGAAAATCACCCCTAATTCTAAGACCCAGACAACCCGTTAAATTTTGATTTCTATTTCATCCATTGTTTTTTTTTTTTCCTTTTTCTATGCGTATTTCACAGAATCTGGACCAAGATCTCTATTTCACTCTATGCTCTGATTTTTTACATAACATAATGTGAAATTTCCTGTTATTACAAATTATGCTTAAATATTCTTTCAACAGCTGAGGAATATTGAGGGTGGCCAAATAATAATACAGAGAAGCTGATATTTTCTGCACTCTAGACACTGTTTCAAGCAATTTATATACATTTTCCCGTTTAATCCTGACAACAGGATCCCAACAAAGTAGGAATTATTTTCATGATACAAACTGACAAAAAAATATTGAGGCTCAGAGTTTTAGTAATGTGTCTAACATCACACAATTATTAAATAGCCAGTGGGAGATTTATAGACAAGTTTGTTTACGTCTACTTTCCTTGTTTCTGATTACTGCTTAATTTCTCTATTCTTGGATATGGGGCTTGCTTCCACATTTTTACTGTTGTAAATACTGCGATATACATCTTTGGACAGATCATTTTTCCCCTGGATAAATTCACAGAGCTGGAATTACTAGAACTAAGATTTGAACATTCAAAAAAAACCCCACATTTTTTGTTACATTATCGCCAATTTGCTTTCCAAGAAGGTTATGCCAACTTGCATTCCCTGGAGTACTGTTCTTGTTTCTTTATGCCAAGCACTGGACAGTCAGACTCGCTAAGCATCCCTGCTATTTATCATAGCTGAAAATAGATTGGGTTTGCTTTTTATTTGCATTTTTTTGGTTATTAGGTTACACGGTTTTTCATATGTTTGAAGCCATTTATATTTTCTACTAATAATCCGGGCCCATTTATCTGTTAAAGCTTTAGTATTCTGATGAGCCATGTGCAACTGACATTTTTTGTAGGTCAAAAACTTGTTGACTATCAGCTCAAATGTTTTTTTTTTTTCAAATGCATTAAGAATATTAATCTTTAGATATATTGGCTATAAATATTTTTGTTGATGTTTTGATATAGATGTTTTTATTTCCAAAAGGAGCATCCAATAATCTGGAAAGTATTTGAGTCATGAAAATAGCATGCTAATGGTTCCATGGACTAATTTTTTTTGCTTTCGCATTTTATTTGTCCCTTCTGCACTTCCTTCTCTTCCCCCACCCTCTCAAGTCTGAGTCCAGAATGTTGTACCTATATGAGGTAGATCGCGGCTTGGCATCAACTTTGGAGCTAGAATAGGAAATGTCATTGAAAGAATTACAGGTGCCAGTAAAACAAGAAAAAATAACGCATCTTCCCTATGGGAGATGACCTCTTAAAGTAAAAAAAAAAAAAAAAAAAAAAAAGAACTGTGGCCTGAAAACATTTGGAGGCACCACTTTGACTGCAGAAGCTTAGAGGCTCTTTAAAGAAAGAGTGATCATGGCACACGTGGGGGGATACACCTTGCATGCCTGGCTACTCGGAATGGGCTGCGTCTCATTCTTAGCCAAATGCAGAGAAAGCCAGACCATCTGGCTCTGCAACGATTTCATGTCTTCTCTTTCTCTGTAGGTAGACGGAGACCCATTTGAAAGAAAACCTTCGTGGCTGCAGATTGCACATACATTTAACATCTCAAAGGAAAAGGGAACGGTTCAAGTCGCTTGTCATATCTAAGCGGGTGGTATGGTAAGAGAGAGAGAAACACCGCTTCAACAGCCAGGAGTATTTCAAAGGTTACTGATAAGCATTTGCCTTTCAACATCTCACGCTCAAGACCCTCGTTTGTAGAAAGTTTCTGTTTGCTTGTGTTCATGAGGGGAGAGGGGTAGGGTTGTATCCCAATTTGCTGCCTTGAGCCTCTGGTTTAAATGATTTCCATCAACTCTCCCTTGGCCTTCAGTACTTTTTCATGTGAAGTACCGATGCTCTGCCCCAAAGATGGGAAGCAAATCTTGGCTCCTCCTGTGTCCAAGCCTTTCATCAACCCGATGTATCTTGCTGCCTGCCTAAAGTGTAAATGAGATTACATTTTGTATTTACAGCACGGCTCCTGGGAGGGCAACTGAAGATATTACACATGGGGTGTTTGAAAAAACAATAAATCATTCTCCATGGGTAAGGAGGACATTCCTGACCCGCCCGCCAAGAGGATGAGCTCACAGTTGGTTTTCCCAGGAGAGATCACCACTCCCGTCACCTGGTTGCCATTTGTCGTGTGCCCGGCCAGGTTGGGGGTGCAGCTAAGTGAAGAGAACAAAGTTTGCCTCCGTGCAAAGCTAACTGACCCATTCACAAACCCCACCAATCAAACCCGCCATATCAGTCTTCCTGGCACGAGCCACAGACCCACACAACAAACTGTTCCAAGTCATGTAGGAGCCAATCCGTCAGCACACAGGGCTCTGCACCCAGAGCAGACTTCTCAGCAGATCTCCCATTGCACGGGCTGGAGTCTGTGCTCAGAGCTCAGCCAGCGGCCACCACCTTGCACCCTGGGCCTTGCCTTGTTGAAGATGGCTTACACACGCATCCCAGATGTTCCCTGTAACCGAGAGGTCTAGAAACGGCCGCGTAAAAACACATAGGCTTTCTAAGGGCCGGACTGGAATGTAACCAAATGGTCCCGGATTATTGTCTCATTACTGGGCAGTTGAAGACCCAACCCTGTTTCCTCCTCTCTGAGCTCTTGGGCCTTGCTTCCCTAATGGGGCATGATTCTAACAGCTGCAGTTGTAGTGAGTGTTTCTTGTAAATACTTTGAATATAATGCTCATACTACCACAAGAACTTTAACACTTTTAAAAAAGAGAGCAAGAAGAAGACAAAGAGAAGGAAGCTGATGATAGCTGGTAATGAATATGTGGGAAATTGAATCATATTTTCGGAATGATAATATTGTCTCCTCTTTGCTTTCCAGCAAAATTTATATATATGTGCCCACCCCCACCCGTCCCCCACCACCAGGGCGAAAAGCTCTTCCTTGGAAGAATATCAAGAGTGACAACGAGGTGAATCTATGCAGCTGTGGTGTAAATCTTTCCTGAAATCAACTGCACGGATGCTTTTGTCCTCCCTCTGGGTCCGGGACTGAATAATGCAGGCTGTGTAATGTCTCCCTGACTGGCTCCCTGCCTTCTACTCCCTCTCGGTCCAAACCTGTCCTGCAAGCTGTCATTGCTCGGGTCTTCCTGGGGCCTAACCAGCAATAAGCCCTCTCCTTGGAGAAGAACATGTGATGGCTTCAACCTCCACAATGTGAAATGCGCTGGGCATGAAGAGCAGTTGCTTCTCCTTGGCTTTCGATACCCTCCCCGTTCTGCCCCAGTCCTACTTTCCAAAGCCCCCCTCACTCCACCAGTGTACCCTGCCCACCCCTCCCCCCCACCGCTCTTCCTGTTTCCCAGACTGTCTGCAACCTCCTGCTGTGAGCTTCCCTGTGATCTGATCCTCTTCTTCCCAGCCCTCCTCATCATCCTTCAGTGAGTCTTCCTCACTGGATACCTGCAATATCTGGCAGATAGGTGCTTCGAGAATGTCCACTTACTGAAGTGATTGTTTTAGCAGCCCAGTCTTTTGGCATTTCATTTTGCTGTTTGCTCAACACAGCAGGTCAGTTTTAGGCCAAGCCTAGGCCACCTTTATTTTCTCTACCTGGGATGCCCCACAATCCACATTCTGTTTACCCTTCCTACTGGGCTCATTCTCCTCTCCAAGGCTACCCTTCATCCCTAGCCCATCAGATCCATTGGTAGCTTTCCCACTTCCAAATTCCTGGGGTGCTCACTGCTCCAGGGACCCAGGCCTTAATCACACACTTTCCTGCAGGGAGACTTGAAATTTCTCAGCGTTTGTGCCTGGAGTCCCTTATTAAATCTGTATCCAACTCCCCCAATTTCTCAGGGTCCTGAGCAGACCTGAGCACAGACCAGCTGCTCAGTACCTGTCTGCCTGACTGATGGCAACTGGGCAACTTCCCTGCCTCTCTCCAATTCCCCACACCCTATCCATCATTCAGAGTTCTGCTCAAGCCCAGCTTCCTCCACAGTGTCTTTGTGGATGACACCCCACAGTGATCCACAGCTGGCTCATGGGCTGGAGCCACACCTTCTGCATCTGGTGCACCTTTGGGATGACATGGTTCGAGCACCAATCCCAGCGTGTATGCACATTCCATTACTTGTGAACTTTGTTTGTGCCCTGCTGTGTCCTGGCTGTCTGGATCCCAGGTGCACTCCCAGGGGAACACGCACCCTACACTGGAGCCCCTCTTGAGTTGTTGACATTTCTTTCATGCACCTGGACACACCAGAACACACAAGCCCAAAACGTGTGACTGGGTGCCTACTGCCCTCTCAAGGCGACCTTCTGCCAGGCTTGTGCACCTTCTGTGTGAGTCACAACTTCTGGTCCTGGAGTTAGATGCACATATTTCTCAGTGTGGAAGGCAGACTATAGAGCTCTTTGAGACCAGGTCATCCACCACCAGGAGACTGAGCATTTTCCAGAGCACAGAGAGATGCACTTATTTCAAAGAAGGCTCACTGTGCCTGGCACATAGTAGAAACTCAGCACACTTTGAAATAGAATAAGAACAACCGTGATCCTTAATGGCAAGTGTCCTACTCCAGGGTCTTCAAACGTTGGCTTCTACACCTTGTGAAAGAATTTTGAAAATCTATGTGCTCATCCATGCATTTTTAAATTGACACCTAAAATTTTTCACACGTTTTTAAAATAAGTTTTATTGGGGCGCCTGGGTGGCTCAGTTGGTTAAGCAACTGCTTCTGGCTCAGGTCATGATCCTGGAGTCCCTGGATCGAGTCCCGCATCGGGCTCCCTGCTTGGCAGGGAGTCTGCTTCTCCCTCTGACCCTCCCCCCTCTCATGTGCTCTCTCTCATTCTCTCTCTCTCAAATAAATAAATAAAATCTTTAAAAAAATAAGTTTTATTAATAGGAGATAGGAAATGTTAACTATTTTATATGTTGAAATAAAACAAGGATTGACTATAATTTGAATAAATATTTTATATTATTGAATAAAATAAATTTTCATTACTTTACTGAATAAAGCATGCTATATCTGAAAGATAGCAGGTGAAATATTTGTTTGTGTGTTTGATTTATCGTATTTTGGAAAATCCAATAGTCCTACAAAAATTACATTTTAAAGGACCAACATCGCAAACTTGTGCTACTTTGGATATTCTGAATTATGAGCCCCCATGGGCCAACATGCCCTTCTTGCAGAAATATGTATAAGACAGGGAAGGACACAAAGCCTTATGAGCTTAAGGGACTTGGTTTATCATTAATTTTAATTTATCCCATTGTTTCAGGTGCCCTCCTGCAGCAAAGAACCAAAACAAGAGTTGGGATGGGCAAGGGATATATCTTTCTTTTGTAGAGTGAGGAAGGTATATTCTCAGCATAGGCTCATTTCAAGCAGACCCATATTAGCAAAGAATACCTGTGGGCATTGATGCCTTTATACGTATCCTTGTCTGAGTATCATTTGGAAACTGTTCAAATTTTCCAGAAAGTGTGTACCTCGGTTGGAGGAATACTGGCCCACTGTACTGGCTTAGCAATAAGAGAGCTGGAGTAGAGTGATGAGCAATTACTGGTCCAGGCCGGGGAGCTCATGCCTCCCCTTTGGCTCCACGGAGTGGACAGCCTTCATCTTCACTGTGAGGCAGGTTAATCTGGCTTGCCAGAGGCAGCCAGGACAAAATTGAGAAAATGGTTAGATGTTACATTATCAAACATAAGAAAAAAAAACAGAGACTGAAAGGTAGCTAAACCAAAGATGCCCAATAGAACACACCAACTCTCAGAGGAGTAAGGGCAGAGAGTGGTAGGCAGGTAGAACAGATGCAAAGGGGAGGGAGGGAACAAAAGGCAGGCAGAGGAGCTGGGACTGATTTGTGGCGAGTCAGGACCAATTCAAGTGCACTGTGATTCTTTTTGCCAGTCCTCCACTGGGAAACCCAGAACTCAGGATCCTGGCTCCCCAATTTGCAGCTTTGTCTTACAGAAGGAAAACTGTTTAAACTTTGTTGTATGAAGTGCTATAAATAGAATCTGGCTTCAACATCTTTGGGCCTCTGGCACCTCCTGAGGCTCTCCAGGCTCATGTTCTAGTCCCTGTGTCTTATTTTTCTTAGACAAACCAGACCCTGCCAGGCTTTTGCACCTAAGCCGTCCCATTCACCTAGAATGCCCTGCCTATTAATTCATAAATTATTGCTTCTGAGCCTTCTTTCTCTAGCATATTCATCCCACCTTACCCCTTAGAGCAGAATTTCTCAAAGTGGGATCCACTACTGTGTCAGCATTATCAGGATTTTTTTTTTTTTTTTTTTTGTGGGAAAAAAGAGAATAGATTGCTAGGCAAATCTGGAGATCTAGATTTCAAGTCTATAATATTGGAACCCCTGTGACAATACATAGGAACTTGCACTTTTATAAGCTGCCCAGGTGCTCTTATGTGCTCTAAAGCTTGGAATCCATCACTGCTGTGATCTGAATGTTAGTGTCCTCCAAATTCATATCTTGAAATCCTAATCCCCAAGGTGATAATATTTGGAAGTGAGGCCTTTGGGAGGTGACTGGATCATGAGGATGGAGTCCTTATAAAAGAGTGCCCTTATAAAAGAGACACCCAGAGATCCCTTGCACTTTCTTCCATGGGGAGACACAGGGAGAAGACAGCCATCTATGAACCAGGAAGCAGGTGCTCACCAGACCAAATCTGCTGGCACCTTGATCTTGGACTTTCAGCCTTCCAAGCTGAGAAATAAGTTTTGGTTGTTTACAAGCCACCCAGTCTGTGGTTTTCTTTAATGCAACCCCAGTGGACTAAGAGAAGTGGTGTGCTATCAGGGACTTTCTCAGTGTTCCTGGGCTTCCTTCACACGTCTACTGTAGCATTCCCCCATCCCATTGCAATTTCTTTGTGTACTTGCTTGTTCCCACTAGTCTCTGAATTCTCAAGAAGAGAAATGCCCTTCATCTTTGTTAACTCTACACCAAGCACAGTGCCTGGTACACAGTGGTACTTAATCATTTTTTTTTCTTCCCTTCCTTCCCTTCCTTCCTTCCCTTCCTTTCCATCCCTTCCTTCCCTTCTTTTTCTTTCTTTCTTTCTTTCTTTCTTTCTTTCTTTCTTTCTTTCTTTCTTTCTTTCTTTCTTCCTTCCTTCCTTCCTTCCTTCCTTTCTTTCTTTCTCTTTCTTTTGCTTTCTTTTTCTTTTTCCAAAACAGCTTTTTATTAAATAGTAAAGCACAATTGCAACACAATTTTAAGTGTTTGTAAATTAGGTCACAAAAGGGTGCAAAATGTTTGCAGTATAGCTATTATATTCATACAGCTAAAGTCATTCATCAAATCTTACACCAATACAAACATAAGATTGTTCCATGAATAAAAGTAGCTCAAATCTAATAACCAAAATGATATTAGTGACTCTCTTATCCTATTTAACATTTTAACATTACTTCTGACACTAAATTTCTTACCAAATGGAATCTACAAACTAAATTTTTGGAAACTGTCGAAGAGTGATTAAACACTACAAACCAAGTAGTTAGGTTAACAGAAAATTCTGGGAGAAATGGTGACAGAAAATACTGAGAAAGTATCAGCTAGTATGCATGCATTTTATTCATGATTTTGATACTAATACACTCTAAAGGGATTTTGCACAAGTTGATCTGCTGGGTACTACAAATAAACCTTGAGACTAAACTCTTTGTAACTATTCTCTTCTAGATGTGGTTGACAAAAGATTAGTCACATTTAATCTACTCTCATATATATATTCCCTAAAAGATCTAGTCTGTGCCAGAGATCATGCAAATCTGGAATAAAAACATTTGGAGTTGGTTACTACTGTATGCCAAGTACTTTTCCTATCCTATTTCCATTTTTCTCAAAATTTCCTATTACAAATATATAACCAGAGCTCATTTTTTAGATACCAAGTGGGTTATTTTGTGCAAAAGGAAGTTTTTGTCAACAAACTGTCCCAGTTTGGCAATTCAGTGGCAAAGAAAAGTCTTCATATGTAAAGCCTCTGTTTTCAATTGAGTAAAGAGAAACCAAAAATCCTATCTTAATACTAAGGCAAGCCCTAACTGTGAAAGTATCTTATTTTGGTTAAGTTTCAACAATTCTAGCTGAGGTTACTCTCACAGATGATTATTATTAAAATTACTTTTACAAATGTGAAACTTATTTTTTCCTTAGGGGAAAGGAAATGAGAAGAAAGAAGCAAATGGAAAAGGGGCATCAGCATGGTGGGCAGGGTATATACAGCTGTATATTCAGTACATGATAGGTCACTTTTTACAACATGATGGTTATTTTCTTGTATCTCTTACTGTGCCTATAATAAAAGAAAGTGTTAAATCTATAAATCAAAGCAAATTTGATAAATCATTCACTTTCAAGTTTCATAAATATACGCATTCTTTTTTTTTTTAAGATTTTGTTTATTTGTCAGAGAGAGAGAGAGAGCACAAGCAGGGGGAGCAGCAGGCAGAGGGAGACTCAGGCTCCCTGCTGAGCAAGGAGCCCGATGTGGGGCTCAATCCCAGGACCCTTTGATCATGACCTGAGCCGAAGGCAGACGCTTAACTGACTGAGCCACCCAGGCGCCCCAATATATGCATTTCTAATTATAAAGTCTCTACAAGACATTTGCATGTTTACATAGACTAACATATATCACACAAACTTATGGACATCTTCTATTATGCTCTTAATTTTGCCTAGATCTGACATTATCTTTACAAATATTCAATTAAGCTACAAACAAAAGTACTGTAAGTTTTTGAATCTATCCAAGTTTTAAAGAAAAAAAAGATCAGCAGCAATCCCATAAAACAGAAGGGATATCAATCCCTTACTTTCTTTGGCTTTTTGTGTCAGTTGTTTGAAAAACACTAGAAGCTGACATGAGGTTTTCTATGTATTGTCCAGGAACTCGGTTTTCTGATTTTAGCTTCAGATTTTCTTCCTTAACTGCATCTACTCTTGCCGACAGATCTTCAAGTGTGTGTTGAAGTTTCAACACTTGATTAATAAGTTGTGTTTTTTTCCTCCAGTTCCACCTGATTTTCAGCATCAACTGTATCCATGATGGCATTCATCTCCAGTAACAAATTTTGGGCATTGGATACAAAATCCTTGATGAATGGTCCGCCATTGGAGGTGCTGAGAGTGGGAGGGATCTAATCATTGTTCTTCAGTGGTCAGGATGTCCCTAATGAAGGGTACAACAGATAGAAGAGAAATGTCCTCAGTGTTCCTCTTGGATATCAGTGAGCATAATGCTCTCAGATTTGAAGACAACCACTTGCTGGTTTTAGGATTAAGCTAACTGGCTCTGCAAGAGGCAAAGAGTGGACCCAGGCAGAAAGTGGTGGCAGAACATCTTGCAGCATTGGTCCAGCCTTAGTCTAGGGACTTCTGCCAACTGGCCAGGATTGTCAGGGACAGTGATAATGTCTGCTATGGTAGCAGTGTGTGTGAGGGGGGGTCGGGACTGCCTCTCAGAGCACAATCATCACAGTAAAACTAAGTATTCATGCAGTCTAGACTGACTGGCCTCCAAGACTTTTCCATAATGTGCACAGTTTATTGGATTCTTTGTGGGGCAGTGACAATAATAAAGGACCTAACATTCATTTCCCCTTTCTTCCTCAGTATCTGAATTTTTGGAAAGCAACATGGTACCCAGCTGAAAAATTGCATTTCCCAGTCTCCCTTGTGGATAGGAGTGGTTAATGAGATTTAAGCAGAAGTCACTGTGTCTGCCCTCTGCTCTTCCTTCTTGCAGCCAGGAACACGGATTGCAGCTGTAACAGCCATTCTGTAGCAATGGATGGTTGCCATGAGTGGGGAGCATAAAGCTAGAAACAGTCAGTGTCACTGGTGACATCACAGAACCAGCATTTTAGCCATGGATTGCTGACCTTTAGACTACTTTTATGTGGGAAACAAGACAAACAAGCACACAAAATCCTATATAATTTAAGCCACTGATACATAGGTTTTGGTATAATCCCGACATTTACATTGCTGGCATCATTTGTCTTGTGAGCTGATTGTCCAGTATGGATTTCCTGTTTGCTGTTCACTGACCTCTTAGAGAGGCAAGACTCACCTTCCACTATTGCTGCTCCCAGTTCCACGGGGTCATTGAGGCTTTCTGCCCAAGACTATTCAATCTTTTAAGTTACCTGAAAGCCAGCAGCTGGGCTCACTAGCCACTTGCGACATCAACCAGATGGGTCTTCAAACTCTTTGCTGAGCCCACTGTGCCTGGGGAACTCTGGAGGATGCTTCCATGGACTCTTTAATTTGGACCCAGAGGAACCACACAGCTGGGAACCTATTACTCCTGAGATTTTCTTTCTCAAAGACAGTTGCTTTTGAGTCTTAACTGTATATGTTTAAATCTTCCAATTTGCAGTAGACACAAGATTTCCTGATTAGTGAATACCAAGCTTATAAAGGAAAAATACTAGGAAAACCTCATGATACTCCCAGAGAAAAAAGAAACATGTACAGAATAATGTATAATGTATAAATTAGGGGGGGTAGGTATTTCTAGGTATTTCTAGGTATAAAAGACTTCAAGTCTTCCAGTATGAAGGAGATTTTGCAGTCAACAAATCCAGAGATCACCATTAGGAAGATCTAGATAAAGCTGTAACCATCATTCCAGTGCCAATGAAACAAAGGGACATCTTAAGTCTGTCCAGAATATTGTGTGTAAACCAAATCTAACCAGGGGAAGACCAAATAATCTGCATGCAATGACCAAAATGGTAGAAAAAGAGGTCTGAGAAAGTGCACTAACAGGGGCTTTGAGAGTCAAAGAGAACTGGGTTCAAATTTCTTCTTTTCTTCATTAGAAATGAAGGCACAGGTGGCTATCTTGGCAGGGTTGCTGAGGATGAAATAAGAAGCTGTGAGTAAAAGGGCCTGGCCATCAAAAACACAGCATAGAAGCATGGGAGACATGAACACAGTGGTGATCAGTATGGGCTTTACCATCCTAGAGGGGATGGTCTGAATCTAGCCTCCTTTACTTACTTCTCTGTGACCTTGGACAATTCAGCTAACCTTTTTAGGTCTCAATTTTCCGATTTGGAAAATAGGGATAATAAACTACCTTATTGATAATGTTGTTGTGGGAATTATATAACATGATGCATGTCATACAAGCACTTAGCAAAATGCCAAAAACAGAACAGTATTTCAATAAATAATGCTGCTGAGGGGCAGCTTCTTCTTCCTCTCCCTCCCTCTTGTATTTCCCAGTCCCTTAAACTTAGGTGGGCCCATATGACCCATTACGGCCCATGAGTAGTCAGCAGAAGTGATGTGTACTGTTTTAGGTCAGAGCATGAAGAGTAAGCACTTCTCTGTGTGCTTTCTTCTCTAGCCATGGCAAATCTTGGAGTCACATGTTTGAGATGTTGGAACCTCCATTAACTTGAGTTCCTGAGTGGCTATTTGGACCCACATTGGCTGTGTTCGGCTACTGGATTTTGAGATTGACTTGTTACAACAGCATAACCTAGCTTATCCTCACTGATATAAATACTTATAAGTGCTGTTGATACGAGTTACACAAAAAAGTACTTCAAGGTCAAATCAGCTTAGGAAGTTCTGGGTTACAAAACAGGTGGGGTTTTTTTTTCTGGACTTAGTAGGCCTTTTAAATGTTAACCTCCCTTGTGAAGCTCTAAGGTTTTCCACAATAATTTGACAAAAGTTTATTATTATTTTTTTGAAGGAAGCATGTTTCACAACTCTAGTGTTCCATAAAACACACTTTGGAAAAGTGTGTTTGGTTAATCGACTGTTTCCTACTGAGACCCTATCCTTGTTTCTCTACCCCCACTGAATTCGAGCAACGTAGTCCTTCAGTTCCCTACTTAACCCATTTCTACATTCCATGGCTTCCCATCACTCTTCATCCTTCTTCCTCCCTCTGATTTCCAAATTGCTGAGCCCTGCTGGAAAAAGTTAAGGGGTGAAAACTGATTGAACCTCCAACGCTGTTGCTATGCACTGTTGAGCTTCCAGAATCTGTCATCTTTTATTTCATTTTCAGTCAATCCCCTACAAACCCCCCACCACAGTTTTTCTTATGCTCACTTTGCTCATACCTCACTTTGCACTTACCCTCATGCCCCTCCTTTCAGCAGAAAACCTCATTGCCTACTTCATGGAAAAGATCAGAGTCATCCAATGTGAACTCTCAATGCATTCTTTCCTCTTCCTATTTTATGTAGATCATTACCGTTCTGTCTTATTTAAAAGAAAAATTTGTTTTCTGTTTTAGATACTTCCCAAACCCCAACCAAGCTATTTTTTTTTCTCTTCCCGGTTTCTGTTAGGCAGCATTTAAGCTTTTAGTAAATGAACACAGTAACCACCAAGGAGTCACCAAAGCTTCTCAAAAGCCCCCGTTCCTCAAATTTAGTGTTTCTCACCGTGTGCTCTCCCCTTGGCCTGTTCACGTGCTCTTGTGACCTTGATGTAACTCTGCAGGTAAGTTATGAATCTAGGTTTTCTTCTTTCTTGTTCTTAAAGACTCAGATTTTCATCTGCCAACTGGGCACCTCCATATGAATGTCTCAGGTATCTCACCATTCAAACAAAACACATTATCTTTCCTCTGTCACGTACTCCTCCTCCTCTGCTTCTCCTGGAGTTGGCCTCCCAGGAAACCAGCTCAAAATCTCACAGATATCTCTGCTTTTTCCTTTTCTTAACTCCCTTTGCTGTGTTGATAAAAGACCTCTCTTTCCTTTTCCACATCTGTTGCTTTAGTCCTCATTCCTCTGATATGGGCCAATGAAATAGTTCCTCAACTGGTATTCCCAATTCCCCACCCACAATCTACCTCTTAACTGGTGCCAAAGAGGAATTTTTTTTTAAGATTTTATTTATTTATTTATTTGTCAGAGAGAGAGAGAGAGCACAAGAAGGCGGAGTGGCAGGCAGAGAGAGAGAAGCAGGCTCCTCGCTAAGCAAGGAGCCCAATGTGGGACTCAATCCCAAGACCCTGGGATCATGACCTGGGCCAAAGGCAGATGCTTAATTGACTGAGCCACCCAGGTATCCCAAAGAGGAATTTGACAGAATTTAACACCCACTCATGATTCAAAAATAATAAACAAACAAACTTCTGGTAACCTAGAAATAGAAAGACAACTACAGTGATAAAGATTGTTGGTCTCAAACTGGCAGCCAGCACTATACTTATACGTGAAACATTGGGGCATGCTCATTAAGGCCATGAACAAGACAGAGATGCTTGCCATTATAATTAACCAGCATCATAAGAAAAAAGAGACATAACTATAGTAAAGAATGAAGCAAAATTATCTTACAGTATTTATTGATTTTTTTGAGCCAATGGATGAAAAATTGAATGACATGGGAAAGTGTTTATGATACATTGTTAAGTGAAAAAATAGCGGCTAAAAAAAGAATATAAAGAGCATGGTGCTAATTTTGTGGGGAAAATAAATGGATACTTACTGAGTGAATGGGGAAAAATTTCATGACGAAGAGAATTATTTTGCAAAACACTTCTACACTATAATCTTAATATTATTATATGTTTTTCCCAAAATAGATCTTCAAATCAAATTTTATTTTGTTTTTGTGTTTATCTCATATGTTCTATAAAGAAATAGATTCTTTTGAAATCAGCAAAATGTTCTATATATAAAAAAAATGAGCCTCTAATTCTTAGATTCTAGTCTAGATACCAGGTGAACTTTAACATCTTACCATATTCTTTGTGACTGTCTAAAGATTAGCTACTCATCACCCCTTTGCACAAGTTCTAATCCTCCCTCTTAAATATAAAATGCCTTAGTCTGTCCTAGATACAAAAAACATTCCTTTCTGTCTAAGAACTCCCAGGCATAAGATACCCACAGGGAGACTTTTCTATTTAGAAGTGATTTGTTGATTGGTTTCTCTGTTCTTTGAAATTTGATGAGTAAATCATAGACCATAGACCAGGAATTTGCCATTTCAGTGGATAAAGAGAGGAGAGCATTGTTGTCTTGTTTGAAGCAAGGGAATTTACACAAAACCTTGAGCCACAAAGAATATTGTTCAACCCTGCTTCTGTTAGAAGTCAGGAAGAACTCTTTGATGCTTATGACCATAAACTGCCACACAAGAGCCCAGCCTGATTAAAAACTAACAAATTCATCTGATTCGGGAAATTTAGCTGTGCTTCCCAATGATGTAATCCTCCTGGGCCTATTACTTTATTTTCTGGATCCTCTTGTCCTCAACTTGGTCCTAGTTTTTAAAATTTCTGATCTCCTTACTGTGAATTCTGTTACCAGTTCCCAATGTTGGCCCTCAGACCATGCAACTGGCAAGGTCTCTGGGGTCCATCTCTGTCCCACTAGTGAGGTTGGGCATGACATTGCATGCCAGCTGAACATTCAGTTAATAAATCAGGTCAGGTGGTAAGCAATGATAGGTGCTAACACCACAAACCATAGGGTAGGCTTTCGAGTATATTCTTGCTTGGGGTTTACCGAGTTTCTTGGAACTATGAGTTTATAATTTCATCAAATTTAGAAAATGTTCAGCCTTTTTATCTTCAAATATTTTTTTCTCTTTCTCTCCTTCTGGGATCCAGTTATGCATTTAGATAACTTGTTATTGCCCCACAGGTCTCCGAACTGTTAATTTTATTCACTCTTTTTTTTTTTTCCTGTCTGTACTTTATTTGTGGTAGCTCCTATTTCTTCAAGTTCGTTCATCTCTTCTTCTGCAGTGTCTAATCTGCTGTCAAGCACATCTAGTGATGTTTTTTCCACCTGTTTCCACATGTTATGCTTTTCAGCTTTAGAGTTTCCTTTGGTTCTTTTTTTTTTTTTTTAATATCTTCCACTTTTCTATACCTTATGTTCATGGTTCATTTTATTTAATTTTTTAATTTTTTAATTTTTTTAAAGATTTTATTTATTTATTTGAGACAGAGAGCACATGAGAGGGGGGAGGGTCAGAGGCAGAAGCAGGCTCCCTGCCGAGCAGGGAGCCCGATGCGGAACTCGATTCAGGGACTCCAGGATCATGACCTGAGCCGAAGGCAGTCGCTTAACCAACCAACTGAGCCACCCAGGCGCCCATGTTCATGGTTCATTTTAAACCCTGAGCATATTTATAATAGCTGTTGTCATTTCTGGTTCTGTTTCCATTGATTGATTTTGCTTTCTAGGTTGTGGATCTGTGGGTCTCATTTACTATTTCTTCAACTTCTGGTAATTTTTTATTGGATGCTGACCACTGTGTTATTGGGGTATTTTTTGTGTGGATTTTGTTGTCTTCTTATCAATAGTATTGGGCTTTGTTTTGTCAGGCAGTTAAACTGTTTGCAAATCAGCTTGATCCTTTCAAGGACTGTTTTTAAGTTTTGTTATAGCAGGTCTAGAATAAGATTTATTCTAGGGCTAGTTAAGTTCCCCCACTACTTCTGTGGTCTCTACTGAATGCCTTGGGTATTTGAGAATCCTCCACTCTGGATTATTGGAACTCCAGTGTCTCCCATCCCTCTGTGAGCTCCAGGAATTGTTGAATTTAGAGTTTCCTGGCAATTATTTACCTGGCCTTGTAGGGTTTCACTCCCTGTAGACTCATGGGGACCCCTAATCATTTTTCTCTGTATAGCTGTCTCTTTTCTTGTACTTGTCAATTGCAACTACCTCAGAATCCCTGAACTCTGACCTCTATCTCCTCAATTCAGAGAGCTTCCATGCTTTGTTTGGGTTCCTTCTTTCCATCTCTTGGTCTGGAGTGTGTATCTAAGCAGAAACTTCTTGTGATTATAAGCCTTACGTTTATGTTTCTCTTCTCTCAGGGATCATAGCTCTGTGCTACCTTTTATGCAATGTTTTTAGCTGTTATATAATGAGATGGGAGTCTAATATCAGTTACTCCAACATGGCTGGAAGCAAAGCTTCCCTTTGCTTGTACTTTTAATTTTAGTAAGTGGTATTGTGATAAATAGATCTCATTCTGTATTTTACCATTCTTTCTTTTTAAAATTTAGAACTATGTTTGTCAGATTAATTCAGGTTGTTATGTTTACAACTAATTTGTTTCTTCTAACTATTGAATGATTGGAATTTTATTTTTTTTAAATTAATCTGGCAGGGCAATCAGGGCTGAATTAGAGAAGGGCTTGTCCTATTTAGTCACATTTCTACAGTTTTTCTAAAGCTACTCTCATTAACAAAAATACCTTTGTTCATCCTTTCTGTCAAAATATGCTTGTCACTTTCTTATTATTTTTTTAATTTTAGATCTTATTTATTTGTCAGAGAGAGAGAGAGAGAGAGCACAAGCAGGCAGAGTGGTAGGCAGAGGGAGAAGCAGGTTCCCCGCTGAGCAAGGAGCTAGGAGTCTGATGTGGGACTCCACTCCAAGACCCTGAGATCATGACCTGGGCCAAAGGCAGACGCTTAACCAACTGAGCCACCCAGGTATCACTATTTGTCACTTTCTTAACACTTAAAAAAATCTGAAATATTTTTCAATATATAGAAGTATATAGATAATATAGAAAATAGTGTAGCAGATATATATATATGTATATATATGTCAATCATCTAGATTTAAATATATTAATGTTTCTATGTCTGCTTTGTGTGCATGCTTTTTGTAATGATGATAGGAAATAAGATGTTTCAAAAACAGCTACAGTCCCAATCTCATACATTTCCTCCCTACTCCCTACTTTAGGACACCACAGAAGTTGCTGTGTATTTCCTTCTGCATGATTTTGTATTTTTATTATATATGTATTGCTTCATAAATACATAGTGTTTAGTGTGTTTTAAAACTTCACAGAAATGGCATCATGCTGTGTATATCCTTTTGCAACTTGATTTGTGGCTTAGTATTATGTCTGAAATTTTGATTTATTGACACTGATAGGTATGATTAATAGATGTTAATTGCTGTATGGGATTCTCTCAACTATTTCATCCAGAGTTCTTTTATCTATCCTCTTACCCATGGAAAGTTTACTTTTTATTCTTATAGATATTTCTTTGTCCCCATATCTCCTTTGCTCACTTCATCAAATTGGTAAAAATTTAAAAATCCAGTAACACTAAGTGTGGTAAGAATACAGGGAAATGTAATATTTTATACAATGTTGATGCAGGTTTAATTCTGTACACCTGCCTGGGAGATTAATTTAGTGATACTAGCATTGACAATGATCAAAGTCCATTCTGTATTTTGGTGAGAAAACTGTCAGAACAACTTTTATTTGGTTTTACTTCACAAATTTTTAGGGAAGTAAATAGCTTATTGTTCTAGCCATCTCAAGAATTGGGAAAACTGCTATAGAACTTTATGCTTTTTGGGCAACAAAGACTCCTAAGGATGGAAAAAAATAAAGTATTAAAAACTTTTGAGTGAGTTTAAGTTCAGTTATACCTGGAATTATTAATAGTAAGTAAAATTATTGATCTTTCACTATACCCTGAAGTAGTGATATTTTATGACTTTCCATAGTTATACAAAACATGTTTTAAGTTCGCTCCCCCTCTTAGCTATAAAGGTCCAATGTCTTTACTCTCTATCTCCTCTTTTCTCTGATAGGGTTATCTCTCTCTCCCTCTGCCACTTAATATAGTCCTTCTATTCTCACGAAACAACAACAGCAACAAAACCCAGGGGTTCTCAACCCTGGCTGCTGATTGGGACCACCTGTATCAAAACACCAATCCCTGGAACTCATCCCCAGAAATTCTGATTAAATTGGATTTAGAACCACTGTGTTACAACAATTCAATTTACCAGTATAGAGCTTTACAAAACATTCAATTATACAAAATGTATCTCTATATAATGCACTCATATATCTTATCTTTCACTTTCTTTTGAAGTCCATAATTTGGGCACATTTTTCACAGAGTACTCCCCCTTCTTCAGTTCCTACTGACTAATTGTGTGAATTTGGAGAAATTACTTAATCTTCATGTGGCATTTTTTCCCTCATCTGTAAAATGGAAATAATAATCACAACATACTTTTCAGGGCTATTGCAAGAATCAAATTAAATTATACATGCAAGTAAAATGGAAAGCAATGTACAAATGTTAATTATTATGAGTCTTTTTGCTCAACATTACCATATGCTGTTTGGATCACATCCGTGTGTAATTCTGTATATGTTGAATTGTTGTAATTTCCTATTTATTTTTGTATGTATCCTTACACTTGTATAACCTAAATCTCAATTCAATTAAGACATTTTTGGGGGAAGAAATGAATTTATACTTCTTTAGTATATTTTATTTTCCCTATTTCCAAATACAAAGCGAGAGGCAAAAGCTATTGAGTAGAATGTATTAACAGAAACATAGTCCATAATTAAAAAAATTTTTTCTGTTACAGTACATATTAACTTTGGTTAAAATATTTTATACACACAGGAAATTATGTTTTCACATAGTAACCTTTATTCCCTCTCCACTTTACTCCTTTTCCTTTCTACCATTTTCAATCAGATACTTGGCTCATTGAGAGTTGGTTAATTGATGAGAGGGTTGTATCAAGATCAAAAGCACAAGGGACGCCCAAGTGGTACAGTCAGATGAGCACCGACTCTTGGTTTCAGCTCAGCCCGTGATCTCAGGGTCATAAGATCGAGCCCTGAGTTGGGCTCCAAGCTCAGTGGGGAGTCTGCTTGAGTTTCTCTCTCCCTCTGCCCCTGCCTCGCCCCCTCCAAAATAAATAAACAAATCTTTTTTAAAAAATAAACCATCAGAAATAACCTATATGTCTTTTTTTCACTTCTCCTTTCTAAAAGTCTAAACTCAGAGCAGGTGAGAGGATTTGAAGCATAGACAAAATGCTCCATGAAACCATAGATAACAGAATTTTTCCATCTCCAGGCGAGAAAAAGATTTACCTGAGTTTAGGAGAGAGGTGAACAGAAAAGAAAACTGCAGGGGTGTGGCAAAATCTTAGAAAAGGAGGCTGAGGGGGCATCAAGGAAGGTGGGCATCCTTGAGAAGACTCCAGTGTCCTAAACATGACTGAGAGATTGACAGCACCTGGACCTTAAGTAACTGGTAACAGAAAGGCGGACATTCTCCATGGCAACTTGTGTGGACAGATGGCAAAGGAAGGGATTTCCTCTAACTCCCCAGGCCTTGCCACTGTATAGGATTCTGAAACCATGCACACAACTCAGGCTATTACGGTAGAGGCACAAGCTCATAAAGAACCAAGTTAACATGTCTTAATAGCTTAGTCGCCAAACAGGAATTAAATTGCTCAAGAAATTAAAGAATGTTCTATTTCTTGCACAGTTAAAAATGTGGGCTGTAATATCAACCACATATATGCATATGCATGTAGCTATTTATATTTTACATTTATAGACACACACATACACAACACAGAATTCAGGGTATCCTGCCAGAAATGACATTTGTAGTTTTCTCTCTTCTCTAGGAGGAGAAGTGCCTACAAATCACAGTCTCAAAGAAACTCAGAGGTCGGAAGTCAACCACATATATTCCTAAAGGAACCTACATCCATGTTAACATTTTTCCCATTGTTGATATGTTTTTGCTGATAGGAGAGTAGACATACAGTTTTTATGGTAAATTAAGAATTATAAAACTAATGCTATCTCATTAACAATGACAAATTGATAAGATGACAGCCAGTGGCTAGTGATTTCCACAGCAGGGCATGGCTGGGTTTTTTTAAATGACAAAATGAAGGCAATCCAGAGTTTCTCATGTATAGACTGGAGCATACATCCTCAGAGACTCTGGTTTTTCATTCCTATGAGAAGGAAGGTAAAAAATGGGAAACAATTAAGAAAATTTCATGGGGGAAAGAAAAGCTGCTCAAAACTTGGAATTGTATCTCCCTCACCACCATATGCTCCCTCTTCTTAGCAATGCAGCTGAGAGGTTTAGTAAAGGAGACCCTGTCTGAGATGCAACAGCAGTCCTGAAATCTTGAGACAAAGCTACTTAGTAAGTAAGAAAGGTAGAGGTGGAAGACAGAAGGAAACCAAGTTCTTGATAACTGCCTTAAGCAGTTGACAATGGCCCATGACTGCCTGCCTCTAGACTTCTTGTTACAAGAGGAAAATAATCTTCTGTCTTCAGCCACTGTGTTTGGATTTTCTGCTCCTGGCAGCTGAATGTTCCCTTACCTCAAACCCATGTTCACAGCTATAATTGGCTAATTTCCTAAGGAACAAGATATGCTTAGGACAGGGCTCATTTTTAATAGAAGTAAATGTAAACCTACATTTCCGTGAGTTGTCTTGAAGATGTTTGGCCAGGCCCTTGTTCAATTAGATTGGATTATCACTACTTTTACTCACAATGGGGCTATTTAGAGCTCAGGCCAGGAGCAAAGGTGTCAATTCTGCCACCATCTTGCTGTCCATTTATGCTTGCAGTATTAGTATTACCTTTAGTCCAAAGGAATTTTTGTTTTGGTAGAAATCTTTAGAAGTCACTATTGTTGTATCTTATGAAAATCAGCTTAATTAAAAGGTTGTAATGCATATGTAATATAATCCTCTATATTAAAGAATGGGGTACATCCATGTAATCAGTAACATAAAGTGCAAAAGGAGTTTCCGATCTGGTATCACACAAACAAGGGAGTTTTCGCAACCTTCCTCCCCCACCAGACATGAAGGTCTTCCCCTTTCTCGGGAGCTGGCGGGCCATATACAATGTGCAGATGAGCAGAAGTAACATTGTTAGTCTGAACACTAGGCAGTTAATAGAACTTAACTTACTTATTTTAGGAATTAAAATAAATACAGATTTCGGTGAATTGGATACTCTAAAGGGACATTCAAGTAACCTTCTTCTATAATAAAGCTAGATTTTGCATAAATTCCCCCTTTCCAGATTATTTTTGATGCATTACTAGGCCTGAAAGAAAGTCTGGGAACAATACTTCAATTTCAAGGAACCAAAGTAACTAAGTCTCACATCTTATATTAAAAAAAAAAAAAAGTAATCAACATGGATCATGAACTTAAATGTAAAATGTTAAATTATGAAACTTTTTGAAAAATTAATATGAGAAAAACTTGCTGGATCTAGGATTAGGCAAAGCATTCTGAGACTTGGCACCAAAAGTACTTTCCATAAGAGGAAAAACAATAAGCTAGATTTCATCATGATTAAAAACTTTTGCTCTGCAAAAGACCCTATTATGAGGATGAAAAGTCAAGCTACAGACTGGGAGAAAATGTTTGCAAACCACATATCTGACAAAGGACTAGAATTTAGAATATATAAATAACTCAAAACACAGCAGTCCAAAACCAAGCAATCCAGTTAGAGAATGGTCAAAAGATATGATGAGACATCTCACTGGAGAAGATACAGAGATGCCAAATCAGCACATGAAAAGATACTCAGCATCATTATCCACTAGCGAAATGCAAATTAAAACCACAATGAGTTATTGTGACACACCTGTCAGAATGGCTAAAATAAGAAATAGTGGCAACCCCAAATTCTGGGGAAGATGAAGAGAAACTGGGTGTCTCACACATTGCTGGTGGGAATATAAATATAAAATGGTACAGCCACTCTGGAAAAGAGTTTGGTAGGTTCTTAAACAACAACAACTAAACATGCAATTTCCATGTGACCCAACAACTATACTCTTGGGCATTTGTCCCAGAGAAATGAAAATTATATCCACACAAACACCAGTACATGAATGTTTATAGCAGCTTTATTTGTAATAGCCCCAAACTGGAAATAGTTCAGATGCTCCTCAACAGGTGAATGGTTCAACAAGTGGTGGTACGTCCACACCATGAAATACTATACACCAATAAAAAGGAATAGATTATTGGGCGCCTGGGTGGCTCAGTTGGTTAAGCAACTACCTTCGGCTCAGGTCATGATCCTGGAGTCCCGGGATTGAGTCCCACATCGGGCTCCCTGCTCAGCAGGGAGTCTGCTTCTCCCTCTCCCGCTCCCCCCTCTTGTGCTCTCTCTCTCTCTCAAATAAATAAATAAAATCTTAAAAAAAAAATAAAATTAAAAAAAATAAAATAAAATAAAAATAAAAAATAAAAAGGAATAGATTATTGATATACACAGCAATCTGGATGAATCTCCTGAGAATTATGCTGAAAAAAGTCAGTCCCCCAAATGGCATACCATATGATTCCATTTTTAGAAGATGAATTTATTTATATAGAGATTTGGGGGGTAGAGGGAGAGGAGGGGGAGAATCTCCAGCAGACTCCTTGCTGAGCATGGAGCCTGATGTGGGGCTTGATCTCATGACCATGGGATCATGACCTGAGCCCAAATCAAGAGTCAGTCGCCCAACCAACTAAGCCACCCAGGTGCCCCTGTATGATTCCATTTTTATGACATTCTTGAAATGAGAAAATCATAGGGATGGAGAACAGATTAGCACTAGGAATTAAGGGGGGATAAGAATGAAAGGGAAGGGGGTGCAGCTATAAGAGGGCAACATAGGGACCCTTATGGTGATGGAGATGTTCTGTATCTGACTGTATCAATGTCAATATCTTGGTTGTGATATTGCACTGTAGTGTTTTGAGATGTTACCATTAGGGGAAACTGAGTAAAGGGTACACCGGATATTTATATTATTTCTTAGAACTGCATCTGAATCTACAATTATCTTAAAACAAGATGTTTCATTTAGAAAGTAAATAAATAAAACAGTGCTTTAAAACCAGAAGATGAATTATAAGTGAACTTGAAAGTTAAGGTTGCCCAGCAAATACAAATAACAGCAGTTACGGTCAGCAGAGTAAATGTTAAGTCCATGGCAAAATGAAGGATCTTGAATTAAGTTAGATTTCTTAAATATCTTGGGAGTAAGCCACCCCCAGTTTAGGCCACCAGGATCCCCATAGGTTAAGTTCACCTAAATAGAAGCTCCTACTAAAAGAATGACCAAATTACAAGGAAACAAGCCACCATAAAGGAGCGCAATAAATGAATACAATAAATGTTAGATTTAGGTTCCCGAAGACATAAGGTATTTTTCACTTTTCTGATACACAGTACACAATGGCTCTACAAGGAGGAATTAAACTCAATAAAAGATGAAAATAAAAATAAGGAAAGAATAAGAATGCAAAACTACCATTATAAAATGATTATAAGGTGAACAGCTAGAACTTACAGAAATGAAAAATATCATTAAAGTTAAAAGTCAGTGGATCACTGCCTCCATACTGCCTTGTGTGGAGGTCTAGCCAGCAAAAATTAAGTTCTTTAAAAAAAGGAAATAGAAGATATAAAGAATGGAACAGAAGGAGCAAAACTGTCATTATTTCCAGGTAATATAATTATCTATATAGAAAAAGGAACTCACAGAAAAATTATTAGAATAATGAGAATTTAACAAGGTGACTAGAATATAAATCAATATACAAAAATCAAATCACTTCTATAAACCAACAATAAATAGAAAAGGCCATTTTTAAAAAAGATACACTGATGGTAGTAACAAAAATAAATTACTTCAGCATAAGCGTGAGAAAAGTCTGCAGGGCTTTTATAGAGAAAACTTTTAAAACTTACTGGGAAAGAAATGTGAAATAAATGGAGAGGCAAATAATGTTCATGAGTCAGAGAGACTCAGTTTCAACAGTTTTTTACCCTCTCTCTTCTCTTCCAGTGGATACACTTTCTCCCTGCTCCACTGAGAAGAATGCAGCAGTCAGAGAACTTCAGCTACCGTAGGTGATGTGAAAATTTCAGCAGCAGTTTTTTGGAACTGTATGTAAAAGTTATGACATATGTCTTGTTGAGTGTATCTTTGGAGGCTTTTTCTGTCAGGAGCAGTGGTATTTACATTCAATACAGCCTCCTCTGTACTCACCCAGCCAGGTGCACCTGACCCATCTGTGGGCAGAGAGAGAGTTTTCCATGATTGCTTAAATTAGGACCTTGCTACTCCTGTCCACAGGTGTCAAGAGATGGCCCAGCCCCTGCCTCCATCTACAGAAGGAAAGAGGGAACCACGGCATCTGTCCCTCTATATTCCTCACCAGGCTAATCTCATAATGACCTTTATCTATGTTTATGTCTGTTTCCATCAGTGGTCCCAGACTCCTAGGTCACCTCTCAGCTCCTGGACTTGAATCCCCACATAGCTCAGCACACCCTTTCTTGCCCCTTTTCCCATGCCTCCCCAACATATGAAATCCTGGCACTGTGCCCTCTGTAACTCATTCAGCAAAATCTGTTATACTTTAAACCTCTCCTCTGGACATATTTTCACTTTCTTGCCCTGAGGATACCTGGGTTTTCCCTGAGCACCATGCTTCTCCTAGAGCCCTCTTACAGGATCACTATTTTCTTTTTTTTTTTTTTTTAAGATTTTATTTATTTATTTGAGACAGAGAGAATGAGAGAGACAGAGAGCACATGAGAGGGAAGAGGGTCAGAGGGAGAAGCAGACTCCCCGCTGGGCAGGGAGCCCTATGCGGGACTCGATCCCAGGACTCCAGGATCATGACCTGAGCCGAAGGCAGTCGCTTAACCAACTGAGCCACGCAGGCGCCCAGGATCACTATTTTCTCTCCCAGAGTGCTTTAACCCCTGGGTCTGGAGGTGGCCTAAATATCTTCTCTGTCACTCATCATTGTCTCAGACCATTCTCTCTCTCCTCTCCCTGAAATACCTCAGCTTTGAAAATCATATTGTCTCTTCTAGCCCTCATGGTTACAGCTGTCTGCTGACCTTTTAGTTTACTTCACCTTATTTCTAATTAATTTTAGCTCCTGGTTTTCTGTAATTTTATTCAACATTCCCTTTGTCTTCATTCTTAATGATTTCAATATGCACATAATCTGTTCCACACTCTAAACTCTCATTTCCTTGGCTCTCTCTCAATTGTCATTTTCCTCCACCTTACCTTTTCTTTTTACTCCCAAGCATATACCCTAGACCCTGTCATTACCAATAACTCCAACTCTAATATTTCTGACTCTTTTGACATGGTAGAATTGAACTTTCTTCTTCCACAGAAGTTAAGCATGGCCACAAGATTTTCCTTGGCCAGTGAAATGGCCAAAATAAGCTTTATGATGAAAAGCCTTATTACCCTTCTCCCTGTGTGTGACCAACAACATTTGAGATCATGGCTTCCCTGTCATCTGGGACCATGAGTTCTCATTAGTGTTGGACAGAGTGCTCCTGCTGACCTAAATAAACCTTTATTATTTAAAGCTACTGAGAATTTGGGTTTGTTTATTGCTGTAGCATTTTGTGCTTCCTTCCCTTTCTCTAACTATTCCTCCAATCTTTCCACATCACTTCCTTTAGTATCCAGATCCAAACAAACCTCTGTAATGTCAGAGAACCAAAACTGGCATATGGAAATTCTCTTTGCTATTCTTTGGGGGTAAATCTAAAACTATTCTAAACTAAAAGGTTTATTAAAATTAATACAAGGAAATAATGTCAGAAAGATGGTAGATTAGGAAACTCCAGGCCCTCATTTCCCCACAGGAACATTAAAACAAAACAAAAACTAGATACTGACTAAAATAACTTTCTAGGAGCTCTGGAAATAAGTCAAAGATCTGCAGCAACAGAAAAAAGTGTTCAATCCCTAAAAACCCACTCTCAAATCAGTAGGGATTTCATGGCATTTTTACTTGTCTTGACCCACCTTCTTACCAGTATGATCAGGAATAAGCAGCCAGTTCCTGTTTCCCTTGAGATGGAAGGAGAAGAGTAAAACTTATCTGCCATCTTATGACCTGTCTGCAGTTCTGCTCAGAGGACTGATTTCAGTTTTGCCTGATTTGGAGTTTGATGAGCAAAGGTAGCATGACTTGGATCACAGCTTGGGAAAGGCCAGAGAAGGCAATGGGAGACACTGGGGCATGTGAAAGCTGCAGGGGGAATGCAGATCTGCTGATGTCTGTGGCAAGAGATATAAGTAGAAGAATACAACAGAACATCTAAAGCTTCAAGAACAAACTGGAGGTGAGATTCTGGGAAATCAAGACATTTAAAAATAGTCATGTATATGTAGGAAAAAAAACATTCCTCCACCCCCCATTCCTCACTCAGGTCCACGCAGGATGGAGTCACAGAAAAAAAAAACCTGATAAGACCTTAAGCTTTCACTCTGGGCTGATCCTCATGTTCAGAATATGTCCTGGTAATTAGCATAAGTCAGCAGAAATCTTGCATGCCAGAAGGCAGTGGGATGATATATTTACAGTGTTGAAAGAGGGGGCCTGGCTGGCTTAGTCAGTAGAGCATGCAACTTTTTTTTTTTTAAGATTTATTTATTTACTTGAGAGAGAAGGAGCAAGAGAAGGGGGAGTGGCAGAGAAAGACAGAGAGAGAGAGGGAGATAATCTCAAGCAAACTCCCCACTGAGTATAGAGCCTGACATGGGGCTCAATTTCATAACCCTGAGATCATGGCCTGAGCTGAAATCAAGAGTCAGATGCTTAACCAGCTGAGCCACCCAGGTGCCCCTAGAGCATGCAACTCTTAATCTTGGGGTCATTAGTTCAAGCCCCATGTTGGGTGTAGAGATTACTTTAAAAAATTAAAAAAAAATAAAGTGCTGAAGGAAAAACAAATGTCAACTGAGAATTCTGTATCTGGCAAAACTATCTTTTAAAAATGAGGGAGAAATTAAGACATTCCCAGATAAAGAAAAGCTAAAGGAATTCATTACCACTAGACCTGCCCCATAAGAAATCTAAAGGAAGTTTTTTAAGTTGAAAAGAAAGGACAAGAAATGAAATGCAAGACAGAAACTTGAGACCACACAAAAATATAAAGTTCTCTGGTAAAAGTAAATACATGGAAAGATATGAAAACCATTATTATAATTGTAGTTTATATTTCTATTTTTTATTTACTACAGAATTTCAAAGATACAGGCATATAAATTATTATAAATCTAGGTTAATGGGTGCATAATATATAAAGATATAATTTGTGATATCAATAACATAAAGGAAGGGAGAGTGGAGCTGTAAGGGAGTACAGCTTTTGTTTCAACTGAAGTTAAGTTGCTATCAATTAATTTAAAATAGATCATTATAATTTTAGAATGTTATATGCAGTTCCCATGGGAAACAAAAGGAAAACATCTATGGACTACACACAAAAGAAAATGAGAAGGAAATAAAAATGACACTACAAAAATCAACTAAACATTAAAGAAGGCAGTAATGGAAGAAATGAAGGAAACAAAGCTATAATATACATTGAAAACAAATAACAAAATGGCAAAAGTTAATCTTTCCTGATCAGTAATTACTTTAAATGTAACTGGATTAAACTCAGTATCAAAAGGCATAAGTTGGCAGGATGATAAAAAAAAAAAACCATAAAAACAGGATCTAACTATCTGTTGCCTATAAGAGTGTCATTCTAGATCTAAGGACACATATAGGTTGAAATTAAAAAGATAGAAAAACATATTCCATGCAAATAGTTACCAAAAGAGAGAAGAGGTGGCTATATTATCAGATAAAATAGACTCTAAGGAAAATATTGTTATGAGAGAAAAAGAAGGACATTATATAAAGATAAAAGGGTCAATTCACCAAGAATATATAATAATTATATATACACCAAACATTAGAACTCTAAAATACATGAAGAAAAAATTGACAGAATTGCAGTGAGAAATAAACAGCTCTACAATAATAGTAGGAGACTTCAATACCCTACATTCAATAATGGGTAGAACAACCAGAACCAGGAAGAAAATCAGTAAGATGAGAGAGGACTTAAACAATACTGTAGACCAATTGGACCTAGCAGACTTATCAGAACATTCCAACCAACAACAGCAGAATATACACTGTTTTTCAAGGGAACATGGAACTTTCTCCAAGATAAGCCATATGTTAGGCCATAAAACAAGTCTTAATAAATTTAGTAAGATTTAAATTATATAAAGTATGTTTTCCAATCACAATAGAATAAAATTAAGTATCAGCAACAGAAGAAAAACTGGAAAATTCAGTATGTGGAAATTAAACAGCACACTCTTAACAACCAGTGGGTGAAAGAAAAAATCAAAAGGGAAATTAGAATATATCTTGAGACAAGTGAAAATGAAAACACAACATTTTCAAACTTATTGGATGAAGCAAAAGCAGTGCTAAAAAGGAAATTTATAGCAGTAAACACATTTAAAAAGAAAGATCTCAAATCAACAACCTAATTTTATATCTTAAGGAACTTGAAAAAGAAGAACAAACTAAAGCAAAGCTAGCAGAAGAAAGGAAAAATAAAGATTAGAGATAAATAAAATGGAGAGTAGAAAAACAATTAGAGAATAAACAAACCAAGAGCTGGTTGTACATAAAGATTAACAACATTGACAAATCTTTCACTAGACTGACTAAGGAAAAAAGAACAATGAAATAACTAAAATCAGAAATGAAAGAGGGGATACTACTACTAATTTTGCAGAAATAAAAAGGATTATAAGAGTGTATTATGAACAGTTATACACCAACAAATTGAATAACTTAGATGAAAAGGATGAATTCCTAGACATACAACCTACCAGGACTAAGTCATGAAGAAACAGAAAATCTAAGTAGACTGGTAACTAGTAAGAAGATTGAACTAGTAATCAAAAAAAAAAAAAAAAAAAAAAACCTCCTGCCAAAGTAAAGCACAGGATCAGATGGTTTCCTCGGTAAATTCTATGAAACATTAAAGAAAAATTAACAATATTTCTCAAACTCTCCTAAGAATTGAAGATGAGAGAACACTTTCTAACAAACTCTATGAAAGCAGCATTGAAAACAAACCAGACAAAAACACCACAAGAAATGAAAATTATAGACCAATATCCCTGATCAATACTGATGCAAAAATCCTAGACAAAATACAAGCAAAACTGAATTCAAGACGTTATGAAAATGATTATCCCCATGACTCAATGGGATTTACCTCTGG
Organism: Mirounga leonina; assembly: GCF_011800145.1. Classification (NCBI taxonomy): domain Eukaryota; kingdom Metazoa; phylum Chordata; class Mammalia; order Carnivora; family Phocidae; genus Mirounga; species Mirounga leonina. The sequence continues at coordinate 6,735,730 of NW_023270709.1, read as the reverse complement.
AATGCAAGGATGGTTCAACATGTGAAACTCAGTCAATATAATACACCACATTAATAAAAGAAAGAAAAAATAAACACACATGATCATCTCAACTGATTCAGAGAAAACATTTGACAAAATTCAACAGTACTTTATGATAAAAACACTCAACAAGCTGGGAATAGAAGGAAAAGTACCTAAACATGAAAGCCATATATGAAGCTAGAAATAAGATCCACCTCAACATAAAGACCATATATGAAAATTTCACAGCTAACAGAATACTAAATGATGAAAAATGAAAAGATTTTCTCTAAAATCATGAACAAAACAAAGATGCCTGCTTTCTCCATTTCTACCGAACATAATACTGAAAGTCTTAGCTAAAGCAATTAGGCAAGAATTAAAAATAAAAGGCATCCAAATTGGAAAGGAAGAAGTAAAATTATCTGTTTGTAGAAGACATCATCTTACGTTTTAAAAAATCCTAAAGTGTTGCTTGACATCACTTAATCCTGAGGGAAATGCAAATCAAAACCACAATGAAATATCACCTTACACCTGTCAGAATAGCTAAAATTAAAAAGACAAGAAATAGCAAGTGTTGGCAAAGATGTGGAGGAAAAGGAACTCTTGTGCACTATAAGTGGGAATGCAAACTGGTGCAACCACTGTGGGAAACAGCATGGATGTTCCTCAAAAAATTAAAAAGAGATGGGGAGCCTGGGTGGCTCAGTCGTTGGGCATCTGCCTTCGGCTCAGGTCATGATCCCAGGGTCCTGGGATCGAGCCCCGCATCAGGCTCCCTGCTCTGCGGGAGGCCTGCTTCTCCCTCTCCCACTCCCCCTGCTTGTGTTCCCTCTCTTGCTGTGTCTCTCTCTGTCAAATGAATAAATAAATAAAATAAATTAAAATGGACTCTGAGAAACAAACTGAGGGTTCTAGAGGGGAGGGGGGTAGGAGGATGGGTTAGCCTGGTGATGGGTATTGAGGAGGGCACGTTCTGCATGGAGCACTGGGTGTTATGCACAAACAATGAATCATGGAACACTATATCTAAAACTAATGATGTAATGTATGGGGATTAACATAACAATAAAAAATTAAAAAAAGAGAGAATGGCCATATGATCGAGAAACTCTACTACTAGGAATTTATCCAAAGAAAACAAAACACTGATTCAAAAAGATATATGTACCTTTATGTTTATTGATACATTATTTACAATAGTCAAGGTATAGAAGCAACCCGTTTCCATCCATGGATGAATGGCTAAAGAAGATGTGGGGTATATATATAATGAAATATTACTCAACCATAAAAAATAAATTTTGACAAGGGTGCCAACACAATTCAATGGACTGAGAACAGTCTTTTCAACAAATGATGCCAGAAAACTGACTATCCTGTGAGCAAAAAAATAAAGTTGGACCATTACCTTATACCACACCCAAACATTAACTCAAAGTGGGTCAAAAGCCTAAACATGTGGAAGAAAACTATAAAACTCTTAGAAGAAAACATCGGGAAAATCTTTATGACGTTGGATTTGGCAATGATTTCTTGGATATGACATCAAAAGCACAGGCAGTAAAAGAAAAAAACAGATAAATTGGAATACATCAAAAATTAAAAATCTCTGTGCATCAAAGGAAAGTAACAACAGAGTGAAAAGGCAATCCACAATGGGAAGAAATATCTGCTAATCATATATCTGATGAGATTAATATCCAGAATATATAGGGAATTCCTAAAACTTAAACAAACAAAAAACCCAAATAATCCAGTTTTAAAATGGGCGAGGAACTTGAATAGATATTTCTCTAGAGAAGATATACAAATAGCCAGTAGGTGTATGAAAAAGAAACTAGGGAAATAAAATCAAAACCACAGGGAACTACTACTTCGCACATTAGTGTGGCTATTATTTAAAAAAAAACACACACACACAGAAAATAATGTATTGATGAGAATGTGGCAAAATTTGAACACCTGTGCACTATTGGTAGGAATGTAAAATGATTAAGTTGCAGTGGGAAATAGTATAGTGGTTTCTCAAAATATTAAACATAGAATTACCATACGATTTAGTAATTCCACTTCTGGGTACATACCCCCAAAGAATTAAAGCAGGGACTCAAACCGATATTTGTACACCCATGTTCACAGCAGCACTATCTATAATAACCAAAAGGTGGAAGCAACCCAGTGTGCATCAACAGATGAATGGATAAACAAAATGTCCCTTATATATACAATGAAATAGTATTCAGCCTTAAAAGGAAGGAAATTCTGACACATGTTGCAACATGGATGAACCTTGAAGACATTATGCTATGTAAAATAAGCCAGCCACAAAAGGAAAAATATTGTATGATTTCACTTATATGGGGTACCTAGCGTAGTCAAACTCATAAAGACAGAAAGAAGAATGGTGGTTGCCAGAGGCTGGGAGAGAGGGGAATGTAGGAATTAGTGTTTAATGGGGACGGAATTTCAGTTTGGGAAGATAAAAATGTTCCAGAGCTGGATGGTGATGATGTTTGCAAAAATGAGAGTTACTTAGTGACACTGAGCTGTCCACTTAAAGATGGTTAAAATGGTAAATTTTATGTTATATATATTTTACCACAATAAAAATGTTAAAGTTGATATAAATAGAAATTCTAATATTTTCGCCCAAATCTCAAATGGATTATCTTATGCACTATCTGGACCCATGTCTTCTACTTTGGACAACATTAATCTAAAGGATCCCTGCTCCACCAAAGAGAGTCAAGATCTCAGATTCTGTTGGCTTAGCCATTCTATTGTGAATATACAGGACATCTACAGAACCAGAGGGTTAATTTCCAAGAGAATCCAGTAGATTAGACCACATGGAAGATTCTACCACCTCTGTCATGCAATATGTGCAGTCTCCCATTTTACCTTCCCTGCATGCTTACCTTCCATCTCCTTGATACGTTAACAGTGTATCATAATTTGTCACCCAGGAGTTTGGCTTCATGCCACACCTACAGACCAATATCCCTGATTAATATTGATGCAAAAATCCTAGACAAAATACTAACAAAACTGAATTCAAGATCATATGAAAATGATTATCAAGACAATAAAGAGTAAAATTGTTGTTTTACTGTTCACAGTGTTGTGAAGAACATTCTAGAGGTGTGTCCTAAAATACTCAGGTTTGCTACTGGGCCATTTAGTTTCATCTCAACATGCTTTCATTTGTTTATCTGGACCATAGTCAGGGAAATCATTTCTGTACCTGAATGTACCTCATTTTTGTAGAGGAAAATGTTCTCCAAGTTGAGTGAGTCCCAGGATACTTATTAGTATATTTTCAGATGAACTTGATCTCAATGTGTACATAACACAAGATAAGCACATTGTAATTATCTCTTGGAGAAACAAAAATATCCATTAGGTTGGCAGGTACCCAGAATTGGTGCATTCTGAAATGACCAGTGATAGTTAATGGATCTGATGCATCTTGGGATGCTTAATTGGCATATGTGGAATCATCATAGTCTCAGAGATGATTATTGGCTTTGTTTTGATGTTCTTTAATTTCACATTTGTTTCAACTCCTCTACCAGACCCACATATTTATTTATCTTTTCTGCATCTGTTCCCAAAATATTTCTACTTAGCAGAGAAGCAATATCAATAAGCTCTACTATATTAGTAAGTTTATCAAACAGCAAAATAGCTGGTCCGTGGACCAGAAATTATTGGTGTGATTTTTCTTTTTTTTTAGTTCTTCTAAAGTATAGGGGCTGATTGCCAGGGTTTTTTTTCTTTTTTTAATCTTTTGACTTTTAGTCTGCCATGAACTTGTGAACTCACATTACATAAAATCTTTATATTTGCACCAAGCTTTGAAATTTCCTGAGCATTTCCATACACATTTTCTCATTTAATTCAACAATAAATACCAAGTGGTTATCATTAATTCTGTTTTATGGGAAAGGTAACTAATATTCAAAACTCCTGAGGAAGTTTTTCCCTTTCTGTAACTCTTGAAAATGTGATCAAACTTTCAAAATGTATGAAATAAATTATACTAGCATTTCTTCATTAAATGTTTTAGGCCCCTGCAGGTATGCAGATATATTCTGCGTCATTCAAGAGAACTTAATGAGAATATTTAAATTTTGTGATTTTATTTTGGTGATGATAAAGTAAACATGTTTTAGATTATTTGGATAAGCACCTTAGAAGCAACATTTACATCCATGGTCATGTTGGTATTAAGTAATGGCTTAAAGTTACAACCTTTTACTTTTAATATGGTGTTTCTCAAGCTAGGGTGGACTTTCAGGGGATCTATAATTTCCCAAATTGATCAACCTTAAGCAAAGACTGACTAGGGAAAAAAGAGCTAACTTGTGAGTATTTGCAGATGTTTTCTCCCTCTCTTCTAAAGGAAGAATTCTTTGTGGGGCTGTGAGTTTTGTTGTGTTAATCAACATGGTGATATTGAATTGAAAGAAACTTGAAATAAATTTATTTCTATTTCAAAGAGCAGAAAGACTTACACAAAGGAAAAAATGGATCCAGAAACCATTGCAGCAGAATCAGGTAGGGAGGAAGAAGGAGATGGGGAGGAATTGAGAGAGAGGACAGTACAGGAAGTTAGAGTTGGGGGCTGCTGCTCTGTTTACCCTGTAAGAGAAAGGATAAGAGGATTTTAACAAGTGTGCTGCATGTTGTGAGTAAAAATCCACTTTGGTGTTTTTTAGAGACTATTTTAAAAGGTTTAAGTAGCTTTTTCAATTGCTTTGGATATTAAACTGGTGATGAGATGCAACACAATCATCTTGACTTTATCTAGGTTATTTTATTAGTTAACTTAGGTTTTTCTGTAAGTGTCAGAGAATTGAAAATATCAGTGAATTAAAAGAGATAAATACTTATATTTTTATAGATTTAACCTGTGACCTGTAAGCCAAAGATAAAATGTCTCCCCCCAACAACACGTCCAACATACAATGTTGATTACAAGGTAATCACAATAAAAATTTCAGTAAAAAATTTCAATAAAGAAATAATGGGAAGCACCAGTATCAGTCCCTGGAGATAGAGTGGAAAGATTCTCTTCTGTTAGGAGAGTGTGTTCCCTGGTTAGTCCATTTGGCAGCTCCTGTTGGGGGAATAAACCAATCCAGTCAACAAAAGATACTCCATAGCAATACAAAAGAGAGAACACAATTTAACATCGAGTAAGCATTAATATAACACATGCATGGCAGGTCTAGATTGAATTTCACACATTTATACAGAAAGTAGGAGAAAGAACATTAAATCTTCTCTTATCTGCTGGGATTGTCTCCAGTAACCCCTTGCAAGAGACTTGGAAGTTTATATTGGAAGTAAGTATTTGTAGCCCCAAGGGTCAAAAGGCTCATGACTTTCTATTGCAAAACCAAAAGTTTGGACCTCTTATTGGACTTATATTTTCAAGGAGACAGTAGGGTGTCTCTCCTCTACGTAGGGGCAGAGTAGAGAAGCATCATTTTCCCTTTCAGCCCTGGTTCTGCTTTGTGGGTTGTGATCATGTGCTCACTATGCTCTGTCCCCACCCCATCCCCCCCTCCCCGCCACCCGGGTCTTTTATGGGTTGCACACGCTTCAGCTGGACCAAGTTTGGAGTTCTGATTGTTGCTCCAAGATTCAAGCTGTTTCCAGCCAGCTTTGTGATTTCTTAGTAGTTCGATGTTCTCAAAAGTTTAAGCTTTCTATCTATTTGGCTTTAATCAGTTTCCTGTACAAATAATCACAAATGAATATCTGTCTACACAAATTTTTTAACCTGAAGACTGAATTAACAGCCTCTGTGCTCTGCTTATCTACTGCCCTTGCAACAGGAATGAGGCTTCCTTGTGGCCACCTGATGCCACAGGCGTAAGTGGGAAGACAAAAACCTTAATTTGACTTTGGTGCTGCAAAGGTTCCTGTTGTCCAGGAAAGATAACCTAAATTAGGAAGTTGCTTTTAAAAAAAACTTGTGGCCACAGGCTGTCACTTCGAAGCCCCTGCTTATAATATCGTAAGTTTGGGCTGCAGAAGTAGTTGATATTTTCAGTTCAGAAAGTCTCAGTGATGAACTTCCAGTGAGTTTCGATGGCAGAACACAAGCAAAGAGTCTCACTTTGAAAAGTTATCCTCTGCCAATAAGCTAGCTATAATCAGAGTTACTTCTCTCTTGTAGGACTTTGTTGAAAGTGTCAGAAGTTGCCAACACATATAAATATTCTCAATCTCTCCTACAGGTATACCTTTGGATGGCATGTGGGGTAACCTCATGGCCAGGGCTGGGACTGGGGTGGGGTGAGTGAAGCGCTCACTTCAAGCACAAAATTTAAAGGGGCACCCATCCCCCTCTGCAGTAACCAAGATAAAGATAAATAACATTTCAATGAGATATTTTTTTAAAAATAAAAAAAATCTGTGACAAAGTATCAAAATTTTAGATGAAGACAAGTTCAATATTGCTGACTTTTCCTTTTGCTTAAGGCTCCTGTGTGGCTCAGCATGGTATTGCTCACAGTTGATAATTTCACCAACTATTTTGCAATTGAAATAATAGGAATTACTTGCTTTCCAACCTGCAGTATTGAGAGTTTAATCACCTTTTGCCACACAGCTTTCAATAAATCACCTCTAGAATCCCACTCCTGATACCAAATTGTGTCTTAAGATTAGGTTTGGCTAAAAAAGAGGTTGGTGTGCTTAGTTCCATTATCATCAAAGACCCAGACTCCTTGTTTTCCTAATTCTCCATTATCAATATGTGGCTTCTACATTATGGTTCCAAAAAGCTGCTCTAACTCTAACTATTACGTCCACATTCCAGCCAAAAAGACAGAAAGTGGGAAGAAGGCAAGTGCATGCTCACATTGTTTCTAAGGAATGTTTCTTTGAACTACCACATGGCACATACACTCATGTTCCACTGGCCAGAACCAACAAGGCTCCTTTCAGCTGCAAGGGAGGCTGGAAAGTATAGTCTTTGTTCTGGGTTGCCATGTGTTAGATAAAAATGCTATTACTATAGAAGAAAGGGAGCTCAGGCATTGGGGACATCAACAGTCTCATAAGCTATGATTAATTTGGCTCTATCTGCTGCATTAGCTTCATTTGGGTTGCCATAGGAGTGACCTACCACTATGCTGGCCAGGTAATTGCTACCACTCTCAAACATTTTGTCACACTGTGCCTTTGACCATGCTTTCCATTAGTTAGCTCTGATTTAGTTCTACTAAGATCTAATTTTAGGGGCGCCTAAGTGGCTCGGTCGGTTAAGCATCTGCCTTCCACTCAGGCTGAGATGGGGCCTCAAATTGGGCTCCCTGCTCAATGGGGAGCCTGCCTCTCCCTCTCCTGCACCCCTTGCTTTTGCATGTGTGTGCGTGCACTCTCTCTCTCTCTGTGTCAAATAAATAAATAAGATCTTTAAAAAAAAGATCTAATTTCAGCTACATTATTAAGCCTGTGAGGTGAGAAAGATACTTTGAAATGTTAACTGATGTGTCCTTTTCTCCCTATATATCCTCCTACTCAATCAGCTAGCTACCCATTTTTCAGAGAAGGGATAAAATAGTGGAATGATAATGCCAAGAATAAAATTCTTGCCTTTTCGACTTCAAAAGCCTAAGACTGTTGATAGTTTTGGAAGTCTACATCACCAGCAAGAGCTGGTGTTTCCCCAGTGATTCCTCCCCTCCTAAGTATGCATACATTTTTCTGGACTGAGGGGAGGATGAAGAGAGGAGGTGAAGCAGGAGAGGGGGCCAAGGGTGTTGGGTGGGGAGTGGGATAGAATAACCTAGATAAATTTAGAATCCAGAGCAGAGGCATTTGTGTCTCTAATTCCCAGAGCTCAGGAAGCCTAAAAAGTGATTGCCATGTAAAGTATCTGGGATGAAGAAGTGTCCACATTGGGTGTCCAGTGTATTTTCAGGGTCTTCCAGGGAAACAGAACCAACATGAGATTTATTATAAGGAACTGGCTCACCTGATTACGGAAGCTAAGAAGTGTCATAATCTGCCATCTGCAAGCTGGAGACACAGGAAAGCTGGTGGTGTAGTTCCAGTCCAAGTCCAAAGGGAGAAGCAAGAGAGTTGAATGTGCACTGTAAGTCCCAGTCTGAAGGCAGGAGAGACTGATGTCCCAGATCAAGCAGCCAAGCAGAGACACGATTCTTCCTACCTCTGCCTTTTTTGTTGTTGTTCAGGCCTTCAACGGATTCAATGAGGCCCACCCACATTGGGGAAGGCCATCTGCTCTACTCAGTCCGCTGATTCAAATGCTGATCTCTTCCAGAAACACCTTGGCAGACATACCCCAAAATGACATTTAACCAAATGTCTGAGCACCCCATGAACCATCAAATCCAGGCCAAAGAGTCTGTTTCTATAGTTGAACATTCTATTTTACATGCAATAAGGTGCCACGGGAGAGTTTGATCAGGGAAAGACAAGACGCGATGTACATTTAAAAGTAAATGGTGGTAGAAGCTTCAGCATGTTTGAGTGCTGCTGGGGAAGACTGTCTACAGGGAGGGCTGAAAATCGAGAAGCGACTGGGTAAGCTGAAGCACCTGTGGCAGGCTACAGAAGTGTTAGGTGGAATGTTCGCCATCTGCAGGGCTAATGTACATTGGGTGGACCTGGGGACAGCAGGTTTCAGATGTGGCCACATTGTCTTTATTTGTTCTGAGCTTTAGGAATCCGATTCCAAGCCCTTTGGGGAAGTTGCCCTACTCCCTAAGCTGGCTCCAGATCCAGCAGTACATGGATGATTTGATTCCTACAGAGTGGTGTTTCTCAAGCTTGAGTGTGCATGTGAATCACCTGCAGGGACTGTTACAATATAGATTGCCAGATCTCAAATCCAGAGTGGCTGGTTCAGTTGCGGGGTACCAAGAATTTGCATTTCTATTAAGTCCTAAGGTGATTCTGATGCTGCTGGTCCAGGGACACTTTGAGAACCACTGCTGTTGGAAAAGAAATGACAGTTGGAAGATGGGTCAGGCAAGGAGTGGAGTCTCTTTCATCCAAGGGGCCATCTCAGGTGGCCCTCTGCATCCCCAAATTGGTCCATGACCACCATCACTCGACAGCCCATTTTTACCTGCCCACGTGTAATACTGAAATGTCTTACCCCTTGAAGTCTCTAAAATTAAAGGGCTTTCTGGTAGTGACATTACTAGGAGCAGGAGGCCAATGGGACATGGCTTGGGTGCACCTTGCCCCCAGCTAACATTCACTGACCATCCCTATGGGCTGGGCATAGTTCTGGGAGCCATGTGTATATTATCTCTTTTATTCCTAACATGAAGTGGATTTTATAGATGAGCAAACCGAGACACAAACAGATTTAAGTAAATGGTCCGAGGTTTCACAGCAGTCGGTGGAGCATCAGTCCACTTAACCACCACACCCCTGCCAATGCTCATGCAACCACTGCCCCTGCACTACTTTCCCTCCTGTGGGGACAGAAGGAAGAATCTTCCAGGGAAGTCATTGGGGGAGAGGAGGCTGTGATCCTGAGGGAGACAGGCAATGCAATCCTATTCTCAGTGTGGTGGAGGGCACACCCCTGCCCCACACCCCATGCCAGGCAGCTCAGGGTTCAGCCCAAAACTTGGAGTCTCCAGGGCTGTCCACTTCTTTCCTAATGTAAAACAGAGAGTACTTTAAAATGTAGGCTTTAAAAAATAATAATAATAAATAAATAAATAATAAAATGTAGGCTTTATTATCATTCAGTATGGTAGGTCAACAGATCAGCAGATGTCGGCCACTGAAGAGATAGCTGGTTATGGTCATTGATCCCAGGGTGCAGGGCAGGCCATGGCAATGGGGCCACATGGAGAAGCACCAGGCTTGGTCTTGAGGCAGAGGGAGTAGGAGAAACTATGGTGGCAAGAGCCTCTTTTGTGGTTTCTGTGGGAAGGAATGAGTGAAGCAAGATGAACAGGCTTAGGGTTGACTAGATTGAATAATTTCAGGGGCCCTGGGGCATAGGGGCTGTCCCTAGTGGTCTGGTAACTGGCTTGGGTGTGATTGGCCTCGAGTGTGAGAACCTGATAAAGGAGGTGGTTGGGGCGTGGGCTCCAGCTGGTTGGTTTGTATAAGAAAGGCACATTCATGAGGAAGTCTTAGTATCTCTAATTGGCTAGTCCTAGGAGGGGTAGTCCTCCCAGGGTCACCAAGGCCTCAAGATGTCTAAGTATCAAATACAGAAACTAGAAAACAGTTATTACAGAGACGTCACGCAAAGATTGCATGAGGAGCTACTTCTCCATCTAACAAATCCCAACGCTATTTTATCTCCAGCGTCATTTATTTGGAATGAGACTTATAATCAGAAAGTAATAGAACAAGGAGGGCAGGCCACTGTTAGGAATAAGCAAGGGATTGGTCTTTCTTGGTGTAGACCCAGAGGGTCTAAGCTTTAAACAGACTCTCTTTTAGTGAGGGTATTAAAGATGGTATCTCACAAGTGAAGGCAGGGTGGGGTGAGAAGACATCAGGCTTGCAAGACTATAAAGGGGGCTGTCAGCACAGAGAATGATCTATCTATATCTCTGAGTCAGATTATATAGAGTCATGGGACTTTCTTTGTTTCCCTCTAATTTCCATGTTTTCTGAATTGACCTATGTGTCAAAAAGTACCTGGGGAGCTCCCTAAAATTGCTGGGCCTTGCCTCTAGAGAAAACCACTGCTCCACATTGGAATCCCCTGGATGGCTTACTAACACAGATTTCTGGGCCTCACACCAAGAATTTCTGATTTGGGAAGTCTGGGATGGGCCCCAAGTAGTTTTGACACAGCTCTTCTGAAGCCCACACTTTGAGAAACGCAGCCCTGGGATTTGGTGGATTCTGGTGTAAGCATTCTAAGAGTGCAGCCACAGTGCTATGGAGAACTGAGAGAAAGTCATTGGCCCTGGTTGGGAGATGGAAGGGGGCCATAGCATGGCGGTGGCAGCAAGGCATTTTAGAGGAATGGGGATCCATCTTTCACAAAAGGTCCTTGCTCCTCTAGCCCACCTGGAGATCCCTCTTCTGGGGCTCACCTGACAGATCCTCTTAAGAGAAGATCTCTTAAGATCTCTTAAGAAAGAGAAGGTGCCCATATGGCTTGCCCAGCTCCTCTCCCTCGTCCATGTTGAGTGCTGGTGGACCCTCTCCTCTGGTGAGTCACAGCCCTCCAGCAGGCCCCTTCTGAGCCCCCCAGTTGCCTCCCATGTTCACCTTCATCTGCGTGTGTTCCCCTAACCTGAACTTGGCCTGCTGAGGCATTTCCTCAGACCCATGGGAGGCTCTCCACTCCCTTGTAAGGTGGGATGATGATCTTCTTTAATATTTATATATTTTACAAGTTTGATTAGAGTCTGGGGTGGAACAAGAATTCCTTTCTCAATGTAAAGTTTGCCAAGACATCACATCATAAGACATTATTCTGTCAATATCTCAGTGGTCAGTTAACACTTCCGCAGGAACTTCGGACAGTCAGGTGAGGAATGGAGAAGCAGATAAGAGAAGTGGCTGGTAGCCAAGGAGCCCAGAGTGAGGAGGGTTAAGGGAGGAGGTGGGAGGATAGCGATGCCCAGCTTGGCCTTCTTTGCAGTTTTGTGGAGAATTGGCCTGGACTTGTCCCTCTAAATCTATCTGGTAGTGCCCTTGGTACAAATGCTTCATGCTGTTAAAGGTGCCCTTTATCCTGCATTTTCTGATAGCTTTTATTTCATGTGATCTTATTATTTTCAAAAGAGGCATTTTATTAAAGGCAGAAGTCAAGAAGCCTGCTCCCAACCAAGGGACATCCTACCCTGATGTGCAGCTCACATCCCTTTTCCTCTCTGCACCTTTAGCTTCACCAGGATATGTACTGATTTTTCCCACCCCTACTATCCTGCAAACAGCCACTCCTTGGTCACTCCTTGGGCACAGTCTTTATTAAAGGGGAATTTGTCCTCAGGTGGAACTTTCCCCTCTGCTCCTGGGATGCCTGGCCCTGTGAGGAAGGACACATCTGGGAGAAGGCAAGAGTGGGCGCCCCCCGCAACGTGTGGTGCCTAGCCTAGTGGTGTCAATCACCCCAGTCTAAAAATAGTACCTTAACAAAATGTCATTTTATTCTAATATCTTTTGGGGCTTGTCACAATATTAGAAACACAGAACTTGCCAGATCATCTGGCTTGAAAGAAATATTACCATAGATAGAAAGAATGTCCCCAAACTTTGAGCCCTTCTGCTGTTAAAGCGCCCCAGACTAGGCCTATCCCCAGGACCCAGTGTTGTGGAAACATGCGTGTAGAGCCAGGACTACAAAGTTTAAACATCCAAGGTATAAGGGTGACCTCTCTGTGGGAAATGTACTCTTTCAAGAAAACTTAGTTCCTCATGCTTCAAAAGCTGCTTGGAAAAATTCAGGCAAGGATGAAAGCCAGCACCAACTTTAAACTTCAGCATTCCCCCAGCTTTTTCACATTTGTCACATCGGCTAAAGGCTTCCAAATTTTTTAGAAGAAGGGGATGGAGGGAAACTGACAACTTTGTTTTGGCCCTGTGATCTATAAATGCAAATAATGAATTGGAGTTGATTTCTGGTGCAGGAAGAGTTGAGTGACGCAGGCACTAAATGGAAAACTGACTCTCTACTAGTTTCTGTAGCCTGGACAAATGCATAATTTAGTCTCAGATAGCTGGACGAGCAAACTCATGGTGGGGGGTGTCACGACAGAATGCTGTTTGTGCAAGGAATCTGAATTTCAAAGGACAGCCTTGCCTATGGAGATACCACCCAGAACAATGAGGGTTTAATTAAGGTTTAGAACCCTCATTTGTTCACTAGGGGCTGAGAGGAAGCCTCCAGGTAAGATTTTATTTGGAAATAGATTATTGACCAATGACAGGGGAAGGGGTGCCTATTTGCATATATTACTATTCATGACCTCAGGACTAATGGAATCAGAATGAGAGCAGGCGATATCTCTGTCAGCCTGCTGTTTCTGGAGGGAAAGGCAGTTGGTGGGTGGATAAATAGACATTTTTTTCATGCTGCCTTTTTCTCCTGGGCCCGATGTTCTATCTAACCCAAATGTGAGAAATACTTCTCTGAGGTAAAGGGAACACTTTGATGAGATTAATTAACCCGAATACCAAAGATCCATTTGTGGCACCCAGATGTGGAGCCAGTGGGCAGACCCTGCTCCAAGAGGAGCAGCTTGAGGTTCCAGGAAGGCCAAGAGGGGCCCAGGAATGTCGTGCAGGCTCCTCAGAGGAGCCAGGCACTCTGGGTTTACATTAGACCAGGAAGGGAAGGAGTCTGGGGAATTTCCAGCACATCCCAGCCAGGGATGCAGCATCAGGATTCCCAGCTTGTGGTGCTGAGCTGTGCCTCGCCTGCTCACCCAGGTGAACAGGGTACCAGGGAGAGCTTTCTAGGGTGAGGCTTTCTGGAATTAATGGATTCATGAAAGATGTCACCCAAGATAAGGGTAAAGGAGAGGTGCACCTTGGTAGAATGGGATGAATGTCTTTCTTCAGGGACCTCAGTCTCCTGTCTTTGCATTTCTTATTCCAATGACAGTGTCTTCCCAGATGTCCCACCCCCACCTCCACCCAAACATAGCAAAACTTCCTTCTAAATTTGCTCTCAGGAAAGCCTCTAATACCAGTAATTCAAACTTTGGGAGGATTTTCATTTAGATATTACCTTCCTTTTTTTTTTTTTTTAACATATGGATGTCCTGGTTTTCCTGCATTATTGTTGAAAAGACTATCTTTTCTCCATCGACTTGCCTTTGCTCCTTTGTCAAAGATTAATTGACTATATTTGTGAGGGTCTCTTTTGTGTCCCTCAGTTTTGTTCCACTGCTCCATCTGTCCATTCTTTCACCAATGTCATGCTGTCTTGATTACTGTCATTTTATAGTAAGTTTGAAGTCAGGTAGCATTAGTCCTCTGACTTTCTTTTATTTTCAGTATTGTGTTGGCTATTCTGGGTCTTTTACCTCTCCATATTAACTTTGGACTCATATTCTCAACATCCACAAAATAACTGGCTGGAATTCTGATAGTGATTATATTAAATTTAAAGATCAAGTTAGGAAGATCTGACATCTTAACAATATTGAGTCTTCCTATCCATGAACATGGATATCTTTCCATGCATTTTGATCTTTTTAAAATTCCTTTCACCAGAGATTTGTAGTTTTCCTCATATATATCCTATAGATATTTTATAGATTTAGGCTTATTTCATTTTTAGCTAATGCTAATATAAATGGCAATGTGTTCTTTTTATAAGATTATTTTTTTTAGGACAGTTTTAGGTTCACAGTAAAATTGAGAGGAAGGTGCAGAGATTTACCATATACCTCTTGCCCTTACAGATACATCATCTCCCCCATTATCAGCATCCCTTGCCAGAGTGCTATATTTGTTGCAGTTGATGAACCTACATTGACACACCATGATTACCCAGTATCTGTAGTTTACATTACAGTTCATTCTTCGTGTTGTACATTCTATGGATTTGCACAAATGTATAATGATATATATCCATCATTATGCTATCATACAGAGTATTTCTACTGCTCTAAAAATCTGGGGTGTTCCACCAATTCATCTCTTCTCCTCACTACCCATCATGAACCCGGCAACCATTGATCTTTTCACTGTTTCCAGAATGTCCATAGAGGAAACAACATTAGAATAATTGGGATAAGCGATACCATAAGATGAAACAACATTAGAATAATTGGGATAAGCGATACCATAAGACAGAATGTCCATAGAGTTAAAGTTATGCAGTATGTAGCCCTTTTAGATTGGCTTCTTTCACTAACTAATATACATTGAGGGACTTTTATGTCTTTTCATGGTTTCACAGCTCATAGTGCTGAATAATATTTCATTGTCTGGATGTAGCACAGCACAGTCTATTTATTCATCCACCTACTAAAGGACATCTTGGTTGCTCCCAGGTTTTGGCAATTATGAATAAAGCTGTTCTAAACATGCTTGTGTAGGTTTTTGTGTGGACATAAGTTTTTAGTTTTTTTTTTTTGGTAGATACCAAAGTGTGCTATTGCTGGTCATATGGTAGCATTTTGTTTAATTTTGTAAGAAACTGCCAAATTGCCTTCCAAAATGACTGTACCATATTGCATTTCCACTAGCAATGAATCAGAATTCCTGTTCCTCCACATCCTCACCAGAATTTGGTGTTGTCAATGTTCCGGATTTTGGCCATTCTAATGTGTGTAGTGGTATCTTATTGCTGTTTTAATTTTTATTTCCTTGATGACATATGAAGTTTGCATATGTTTATTTGCCATCTGTATATCTTCTTTGATGAGACATCTGTTAAGGTTTTCTGCCCAATTTTTGTTTGTTTACTTATTGTTGAATTTTAAGAGTTCTTTGTATATTTGGAAAGCAGTGCTTTATCAAATGTGTCTTTTGTAAAAACATTTTCTGTCAGTCTGTGGCTTGCCTTCTTGTTCTCTTGACATTTTCTCTTTAATTTTAACAAAATCTAGCTTATCACTTCTTCCTTTCATGGATCATACCTTCACTATTGTATCTAAAAAGTCATTGCTATACCCGAGGTCATCTAGGTTTTCACCTATTTTATGTTCTAGGAGTTTTATAGTTTAAAATTTTACATTTAGGTATGGGATTTTGAGTTAATATTTTGTAAAGGGAGTGTAAAGGTCTGTGTCTAGACTTTTTTTTTTTTTGCCTGTGAATATTCAGTTGTTCCAGCACCATTTGTGGAAAAGACTATCTTTGCTCTATTGTACTGCCTTTGCAGCTTTGTCAAAAATCAGTTGACTATTTGTGTGGGTTTCTTTCTGTGTTCTCTATTCTGTTCCATTGATCTATTAGTCTATTCTTTCACCAATTCCACATTGTCTTGATTACTGTAGCTTTATAGTAAGTCTTGAAGTCAGGTAGCGTCACTCCTCCAACTTTGTCCTTCTCCTTCAATGTTGTGTTGGCTATTCTGGGTCTGTTCCCTCTCCATATAAACATTAGGGTCAGTTCCTCAATATCCACAAAGTAATTTGCTAGGATTTTGATTGGGATTGCATTGAATCTATAGATCAATTTGGGAAGAACTGATATCTTGACAGTATTGAGTCTTTCTATCCATGAACATGAGATATCTCTCCATTTATGGGATAGCTCTCCATTTAGGGATATCTCTTCATTTATTTTTACTTTGAAATTGTTCATCAGAGTTTTGTAGTTTCCCTCATATAGATCTTGTACATGATTTAGATTTATAAAGAAGCATTTTATTTTGGAGGGTGTTAATGTAAATGGTATTGTGTTTTAAATTTCAAATTCTACTTGTTTGTTGCTGGTATATAGGAAAGCAATTGACTTTTGTATATTAACTTTGTATCCTACAAACTTGCTATAATCTTTTACTAGTACCAGAGGTATTTTTGTCAATTCTTTCAGATACTCTATTTAGACAATCATGTCAACTGTGTAAAATTTCTGAAGAGAAGTCTGATGTAATTCTTATCTTTGTTCTTCTATAGGTAAATGTCTCCCCCTAACCTGTATTCTTTCAAGATTTTCTCTTTGTCTTTGTTTCTCTACAGTCTGAATATGCTATGCCTAGGAATAGATTCTTTGTATTTATCTTGATTGGTGTTCTCTGACCTTTGCATCCATAGTTTGGTTTCTGTAATTATTTTTTGAAAATTCTCCACCTTTATTACTTCAAATATTTCTTCTGCTCATTCCTCTTTTTCTTCTCCTTCTGGTATTCTCATTATGCATATGTTAACACATAATTATAATTTGTAATTGTCCCACAGTTACTACATATTATGTTCTTTTTGTTTTAATTATTTTTTTTTCTCTCTGCATTTCAGTTTTGGAAATTTCTATTGACATACCTTAAAACTCACTGATTCTTTCCTTGGCTATGTCCAGTGTACGAATGTGCCCAACAAAGACATTCTTCATTTCTGTGACTGTATTTTTTATTTTTAGCATTTACTTTTGGGTTTATTTCTTTTTGTTTACATTAACAATCTGTTCTTGCATGTTGTCCACTTTTTTCCATCAGAGCCTGTAGCATATTATTCAGTTATTTTAAATTCCTGGTGTGATAATTCCAAAATTAGTGTCATATCTAAATCTGGTTCTGATGCTTGCTTTGTCTCTTAGACTTAAAAAAAAATCTTTTAGCATGCTTGTAATTTTATTTTGAAAACCAGACATGATGCATTGGCAATAGAAACTGAGGCAAAAGGTCTTTAATGTAAAATTTTATGTTTATCTGGCTAGGAGTTATTTTGTGTTTAATGTAGTTTACCTGTAGCTACCCAAGTCTTCAATTTCCTCTAGTGTTCTTGTTTTGCATTTCCTTCTGTTGTCTTGGGTTTTCCTAGAGACTCCTTCTTAAATAGAGTCTTAGCCTTACAGTTCTTCCAGCTGTAATTCCCTGTTAATATACAGGAGCCTGTCAGTTTGGTAGTAAGATGTGGTGGGTCCTATGATTAGGACTCAGTCTTTTAGTGAGCCTGTGCCCCTGGGCTGTGGCCTTCACAAGTGCTTTTCAGCTTTTTATTTTGTCTGAGGTGAGACAGGAAGGCTAGAGGGGCTGAAGTTGGATATTTCCTTTCCCCCACATTTGTTAAGTCTCTAGTAAAGTAGTTTCCTATGAGGGAAGGCCTTTGTTAAGAAGAGATCTCTTCAGGCATATTTAGCAATGGTTAGTTTTCCTCTTCTCTGAGAACTTGGTGAGGCTTTTAGAAGTAAAATTCATGAAAGTGTGGACATCACCCCCCCACCCCACCTCCCACCCCCCATCACCAAAGGCCCCCAGGAGTTTTTGGATCTCAAGCTAGTCTACACTCAGCCTCAAGCAATTAGTCAATTGCCATTTAAGTTTTCCTGTCCATTAGTTACTTGTTCCAGTGGCTTCTGCTTCCAGTAAGCTATAATCCTCTATATTCAAGCTATGATCTGTATTTACCTGTCTCTCCAGTTTTGGGGCAACAATTTGCTCTGTGATCCAATTCTTCTCTGATGGATTTCAGAAGAGTTGTGGATTTTCAGTTTGCTCAACTTTTTTCTTGTTGTGGGTGAGAGTGATGACTTCTAAACTCTCCATGTTGGAGCAGAAACCAGAAGTCTAGTTAACTTTTATATAAGACATGAGATTAATTGAGTGTTCATTTTGTTTCTTACAGATGTCCAATTTTTAAGTACCATGTGTTGAAACACTACCCTCTCTCCACTGAATTGCTTTTGCATCTTTTAAAAAACTCAAATGGCCATCTGAGGATTCCTACATGACCACTCCCCAGTAAAATTCTGGGGTGCTGAGTCTCTAATGAACTTCTTTGGTAGACAACATTTCAAATCAATAAGATAATATATTAATATATTGATTTGCAAATTTGGGATTCAGGTCAGAAAGATGAAGTCAACAAGACCAAACATAAGATGAATGAGATCAACCACATGGAGTGACAGCTTTTTGCTGGGAACACTAGTGAGCTGTCCACATTTCCATAAGGGAGGACAGAGTGCATCCTAAATTTAAGTGCAAAACACAATTCAATCAAGGTGGCTGTGATGATTAATTTTATGTGTCAGCTTGGTTGGCCATGGCACCTAGGTTTTGGTCAAACATCAGTCTAAATGTTGCCATAAAGACACTATATTTTAGGTGAGATTAAAATTTAAATCAGCAGAGTTTGAGTAAAGCAGATTACCCTCTAAAATGTGGGTAGGTCTCTCCAATCAGTTAAATGCCTGAAGAGAAAAAGCAGACTTCCCTTGAAGAAGAAGGAATTCTGCCTCCAGATGCCTTCAGACTTGAGTTACATGTCAACTCTTCCTTGGGCCTACATCTTGCTGCCTGCTCTGCAAATTTCAGACTCCCCAGCCCCCACAATTACATGAGCCAATTCCTTAAAATAAATCAATCTATCTATATATCCTATTGGTTGTTTCTCTAGAGAATCCTGACTAACATGGAGATGAGGGTGTAGCCTTAAGAAAACATGCCTGGAATGCAGAGACTGAAAGAGAACTGACTGTTGCAGTTCAAGTGTGTGGTCACAGTCTAACATTCCACTGTGTCATCCAATGCAGAGGGTGGGGTCTTCTAGGCACATACCCTGAAGGGAGCCAAAGAATGTGTCTGTGTGTCTCTGCCTAGGGAGAAGGAGGCTGGTTCTAGTACCATCTCTCCAGGATAATATTTCTCTCATTATGACTGGTCAGCTACCAGGGTACCTGGTGTAAGTGGGAACATCACTGGAAATCCTCCCACACTCTGCTCTGATTCATCCAGTGACATTTAAACTTCAACTTGGTTTCCTGAGAGTACTTGCCAGTGGTTAAGAGCTATGCCTTGAGATATTACTTGTAGACTCAGTTAGCAAACTGGTAATCTTATTAATTACTTAGCCTGTTTTGACTTTGTTTAGCAAAGTGTCTTATGTCAAGTTCCCCAGAGTAGATCTTTGGAGGTGGATTTGTGTGCAACCCATTTGCAAGGAAGGGTTCCCAGGGAGAGTAGAGGGAGTAGAGGCAGCAAAACCAGGAATGGGAGGAAGCCGGACAGAATGCACTTTCAGGCAAAGTCTACTCAGTGCAGCTTCAGCCCAATCCTGCAGGGAACCCTGGAATGTAGGTTCACCTCCCAGTCTCCCAACCCACAGCAAAGGAGCTGAGGCTTCATGCTTGTGTAGCCTTCGTTCAATGGTGAGAAATGCCTGGGGGTTTTTAGGTACTTCTGGCTCTCTGTGTGCTGTAGGGTGGAACAAAGGAATCTGAGGTCAGTCCTGCCAAGAAGAGCTGTAGGTGTTGGCTTTTGAAGCAAAGGCACACTAAAGTGGGGTGGGGGTGCCCTCCGAAATGGATCCAGTGAGATCAGACAGAGCACTGACATTATCCTCTACAAAGTCATTCTCCAGAGTTGACCTGCCAGGTTCTACATGTGACCTTGCAGTGACCCCTGTGAATTCTCACTCGCAGATGGGAGGAGATAAGATTCGTTGGAGTAGAAGTAACATCTGCCCTTCTCCCCTTTCCATCCATGCTACATTGCCCTGAGAAGTTACCTTCATTCTGGGCAATACTGACAGAAACAGAATCATCAACTTCTCACATATATGGAAATGATGGCAGGTAGACTTTTTGTCATTTGAACATTAATTTAATTGACACATTATTTGCGGGGGCAATGACCAGATACCTGAGCACCCTGGCCATACTGGGGAAGAAGACAGACACAGTTCCTGACTTTTTGGAGCTAACAGTCTAGAGCTCTGAGGTCCAATGTTCTGTCATGGTGCCACATTTGGCTACTTAAGTCTAAACCAATTAAAAATAGATAAAATGTAAAAATCAGTGCCTCAGTCATACCAGCCACATTGCAAGTACTCAATAGCCACATAAAGCTGGTGGGTACTGTATTCGACAGTGCAGACATAGACCAGCACTGATCGATGGCCATACGCATCAGGGATGCCCCTTATTCTCACATGTCTTTTGAAGTCTCACAGAAGGTGTTCACACCCATAATTACATCCAGCCTGATGACATCCTTGGGGGTGGTTGGGAAGGGCTTACTATTTCCAGATAATAGATTCACTCAGTAGAGACTAGAACTGAAGTCCAGTGTGTGACTCACACAGTGAGTAGAGGCAGGCCTCACCCACAGGTATGCTGATTCTGGGCAGAGAACTTCCTGGCTGCAGCAGCATGTCATGGAAATAACAAATTCTCCATGAAGTGGCATTCCCTTAGGCACTGCAGCCTTGAGGACTGACAACACGATATCAGGTACTTCTATAAGGAATCATGTCTAGGGGGCATTTGACACCTTAAAGTATTATACCGTCTCCAACAAAGTGTAGTATATCTTTTTCTTTCTGTCCTCATATTTTCTGCATTTTCCTTTTATCGTTAAGTCCAGAAACCAACATGTTAATGTATAATAGTAATAATAATAATAATAAACAGCAAACGTGTGGAGTATTTACTAGTCCCCAGACACTGCTCCAAGCATTTTACATACGCTAATTCAGTTTACCTTCACAGCACCCCTGTGATGCAGGGCTATAGTTATCCCCAATTTACAGAAGAAGAAAATAAAGCCCAGGGAGGGTAAGCAACTTGCTTAACATCCCATAGTTGGCAAGCAGTAGACACACTATTTGAACCCAGGCCTCCCGCTCTAGCACACAAACCACTGGGCATGCTGCCTCTCAGATATGAGGGCACATTTATATTTGTAGTGATTTCACATTGTTTAATACAAATACAGTGTGTGTTTTGAGCCCTAACATACAATTGTTTTCAGAGGTGAAGGGTCCTAATGACTCACTAGACCGATATATTTTCCAAAGCCTTTTGAAAAATGCCCTTTACATAATAGGCTTCTACAATTGGTATATTCTTTTTATTTCTCATAAGTGTCCATAAATAGTCCATGGTGCCTAAATGAATAGAAATCAGTTTTTATGTTTCTGGAGCTTCTATTGCCAACAGTGACCCCCTCCTAGAGTATCAGCCAGGGCTCATGATAGAGAGAGGAAACCTCTCTAGCTAGCTTAAGCAGAAATGGATTTGGTACCAGCACTTAGGTGTTTACATGGCTGCTAGGGCTCTATGTGGAAGTCTCAACAACTCTCGGCCCCTAAACTCACATTTGTAGCTTCTGCTGTGAATGGGAGCTTTACCACTGGGGCCGCAGAAGGCTAAGGATCAGAATGCTGGCCCCAGCAACAACGAGGAAAACTGAAGGGAACTGCCCAAGCAGGTTGCTGGTAACAAGATCTGCCAAGATCTATATCCCAAATGGATGCTTCACACCTGCCTCTTTTTCCACTCCTCTCAGTTTCCAATTCAAGTCTGGCCTGAATGCATCAAATTGACAAATCCTAGTGGCAATGCAATAATGGGAAGTGCAACTTTTATCTCTCTGGCTTTTGCAGCATGGGTTGGCACACCTCCAGGAAGCCGGAATGGATGCTGAGAGAGCTGGTCTCTGGTACCCATCGCAGTCCTTGTCTTGGGCAACTCAACATCCACATACACCATCCCTTCTGTGAACTTCTTACTAACAAGAGTAGTAACATGCCTCCCTCACATAATGCAACTATTCATGTACAAACGTGCTCATCTTTTCCTCAAAAGAAGAGACCCAACTCCTCTCCTGACAGCCTTTGGCATCTGGTGATGTTCTCTCCTTCACCAGTTCAATTCCAATCCTATTTTAATTTCACAAAACCCAAACATCAAAGTACACAGTAAACAACTGACAATATACTCTATGTAAAGGAGCAGAGGCAAGAGTGAAGGGAAAAGGAAAGTTGGTTAGTATGCATACAGTTGGTTAGTTCATACCTATCAGAGAAACAAATAAAACTTACATGAGTAGTTACTATAACATTCATTTTTACAATGGGCCAGAAGGCCACAGTTGGTATGTATAAATTCCTCTACTGGCCTTTCACCTTTTTTTTGTGCCTTCAATCAGAGCCTTCAATCAGTTTATTGGGATTCTTTACCTGTAGATTGATGGAAACCTTTATGTGTGAGGGGTCTGAGATCTGGTGGATTTCTATGACTCCCTTGCAAATGGTCTTTAAGAGTAATAGTGAAGTTTGCTGTCCCACTTACAGTATTCTGGCTCTATTGATCGATGGTTCAAGACACATCCTACCTCCCTTGGGGCAGCAATGCAGCTCACAGAGTGTCATCTCTCACCTGATGCTCTGAGTCTTCCATAGACCATTCTACTTTCTTTAAGATTTGCTGCTTCTGGGTGCTGAGCAACAGAGTAAGACCAGTGAATTCCTTGGGAAAAGCCACGGGCTCTCTTCTTTTGGTGTGAACTGAAATTTCTTAGTCAGAAGCAAAGTTGAATGGAATACCAGATGAAACATAATTCAATAAGCCCACTGATGATGTCTTCAGAAGAAGTAAAGAAAGGTTGGGAAAGCAAGTTCATATTTTGAAAGTATCTATTTTCATGAGGAAGAAACATTTGTTCCTCCACCAGGAAAGGGATCTAACATTATCAACCTGTTGCCAGGTGACTGGCTGTTCTTCCCAGGAATGGGTGACTGGAGAAAGGCTGAATGGGGTCCATAGACGGGGCCAACCTACCTACCTCTGCTGAAGGGTCTCCTATCACATGAGACAAGAGTCTCCATGCTCTGGGACCCTTCTGAGAGTTCCATCCACAAGTATTCGTTCCAAACATTCTTTGTCAGTAATTCTCTTATTTTGAGCTTTCCATGTCCTTGACCATCTGGCTAAGCATTCAGGCACTGCTTACAAACTAGTGTAGATCTGCATATCTAACCACCTTTCCTTTCAGGTAAAGTGGAAATCAGATGCACCACTCAAAATTCTGCCCTTGAGACAATTTCTCTTCCCCACTGTGCCATCTCTAACTGGGGATATAATGTTACAGTGGTCCTCCTCTGACTGGAATCCACACATCATGCAGAACTAAGGTTGAGTTTTCCTCCTCAGTCATCTGGTCCTCTGATATATCACATGAGGCCATAGGTGTAGGTTGAAAGAGGGATGACGATACTGCAGGACCAGATGCCATGGGATAAGATACCATTTGTGAATGCAAATTACTTATACTTTCAGGACTAGCTCAGGTCCAATTTGGATATTTCACTGCTACTGATGACAAAGTACTTTTGGACATGACTGACTGGTGGATTCATAGATCAAAGCAAGTTCATGATGTGCGGCTGAAGTTTCATGTGCATTCAGACTCTAAAAGGTACTAGCAGGAAGCCGAAAGCTGCTTCTCAAAGGGACAGAAATGGATTTATTCTAAACCGGAGGGACCTGAGATACTTTCCTCCACCAGGTCTTGCTACAGGCTCGATGTAGCAGTGTTCTATTACAGACATTCTGAGATACTGTATCATAAGTTCCAAGTGACAAAGCTGTTTGTACTGTAGCATTAACCAGCTGGAAAAAACTTCTCTTCCCCACTTGAAACTGGTAACCTTGTGGTTACCCAATACCTTAGTTGGATTAGTACAACTATATTTGGAATAAGTTATTTTCATAATATAAAGATACTCACCAAACTTTACACCTCTTTATTAATGATGGGGATGCAAAACACAGAACTTGTATTTCATATTTTGAAGGGGATATCCTATCATGCCCCAGAAGGCTATACCGTACATTAGAAACTTGATTAAACCACCATATTCTAACATTTTTATGGAGCTTATCTCCCACTTTCCAATACACATATATCATATCAAGGTATCTAGGTACCTGCTATTTCTGGCTGTCCTATCAGCATTATATAATCAATGTAGTGGATCAGTGGTGAAGTGTTTTGCAGATTAAACATGACACAGAGGGACAGAAGGGATGTAGTCTTGAGTAAGGCAGTGAAAGTGTATTATTATCTCTGCTAGGTGAAATAAAAATGGTTTCGGTATTCTCTGTTTATGGTAAAAGGAAGAAGTGTTTTCTGGATCAATAATAGCTATATACCAGGTTCTAGCAGTTAAATTGATTTGCTCCAATAAATAGTCTATATCTGGAATAGCATCTGCAATTAAAATCCCCATTTGATTGATTTTACAATGGCCCACTGTTGTTCTCCAAGGCATATATCTGTCTTCTACACAGGCCAACAGTGATTTGAAAGGGGATGTGATAGGAATCCTCACTCCTGCATCTTTCAAGTGGTAATCTTCTTTGAAACTTCCCCTTGGATGATATCTTGCCTTTGATTGATTGTTTTAGTTGGAGGAGGGGTAGTTCCATAGGCTTCCACTTGGGTCTTCCTGCTGTAATAACCCTCACTCCTCAGGTCAGAGACAAATGCCTATTTCAAATACACAGCCCTGGCACTAGGACAATAACTACAGATGACTTCAAGAATTCATTGAGAACTCAGTAGTACATACTTGATCTGAAACATTTTATTGGATAAACTTTGTAAGTCCCCATCTATCTGGTAAACAACAGGGGCATTCCTGGACCCCAGGCATCCACATTAGCCTAGAGCCAGAATTCAATGACAGGATAGTTAACTTCATAATGCCCAGAGTCCCCTTTTCAAGATGGCCAAAGGGAAGATGAATACTGTGCACTCATGGTGCTTTTGCAGCATTTTTCTTCAAAGGTAACACATTCCTCTTTTTGTGTCTCTGAACTGCCCCCGGAAATGGGTAAGAGGCCATGACTCCCTAATAGTGATGTGAGTCCTCAGTGTCAGTGGGAAGGCCTCTCACCATCAGGCCAAAAAGTTTTGTTGGCTTGTTTCTTTGTTGTGTTGGTTAGTTGGCGGGGAGGGGGTTGTTTGTTTGTTTGGTGATATGAATCAAGTAGGACCTTGGTGGGGTGCCTAGAACTATTTTAGCTTTAGGGACCTCAGGATCACAGTCCCACTGTGATTTTGGGGTAAAATATATCAATATGGGTACACCTATTTGAGATTTTAGATTCTTGAATAGCTGGGGATGAGGATGATTCTGCTTGCTTGTTTAATTGACAAAAATGTCAGTAGAAATTAAGTGAAGGGCGCCTGGGTGGCTCAGTTGGTTAAGCGACTGCTTTCGGCTCAGGTCATGATCCTGGAGTCCCTGGATCAAGTCCCGCATCGGGCTCCCTGCTCGGCAGGGAGCCTGCTTCTCCCTCTGACCGTTCCCCCTCTCATGTGCTCTCTCTCATTCTCTCTGTCTCAAATAAATAAATAAAATCTTAAAAAAAAAAAAAGAAATTAAGTGAAGATGCCAGAAATTCTTAAATATATTCAAAAGAAGCATACAAACACAAAGAGATAGGACTATTGGAGTGGATTTATTAACTTGCTCATCTGCCTTGTCCCCAGGATGTCCCAGAGAAATACATGGGTGACAGGGATGCCAGTGTCTTTAAAGGTACCATTGTGGTTGCCCATTGTAGGCTGGGGGGAAGTGGTAGATTGCTGCTTCTGAAATGGGCTCAGTGATTCCAATGGGGAGGATGGGACCACCAAGGAAGAGGCCCAGCAGCAGAGTTTAAGCATCAGAGGCAAGGTACTGTGTCTCCTGGTGACTCCTGCAAAGTCAGCCGGGCCTGAGGGTATTCAGAGGGACTTACCTACTCCCATCTTTGGCAGGGAATCATCTATCATGGGGTCCCTCTGTGCTTCATAAATTTCCAGAGACAATAATGCCACCTGTGATTTATTTCCATGTCAAAATGAAAATAACCTCAACCTCTGGTCTATCTTTTCCACTGATAAACATCATACAACACAAGGCTGAAGTTCCATTAGAGCAGAGCTTTACAAACTTTTATGTGCATTTGAATCGCATGGGATCTTATAAAAATGCAGATTCTGACTCAGTAGGTCTGGGGTGAGGCCTGAGATGCTGCAAGTCTCATCAGCCCCCAGGTGATGCTGCTGCTGCTGGTCCATGGCTCCCATATCGGGGGAGGGCTGAGTGGTGGGTCCTGCTTCCCTTTCCCACTCCTGCTGAGCTACTCTGCTGTAACCAGAGCAGCTTCCCCTTTTTATAGAAGTCTTGTATTAGATTTTGTTTGAAACAGAAACAGTTCTAATTTAAAACAGATCTAATTTTTAAAAACACCTGGTCTAAATATTCATAACAGAATTTTGATAAAAACAAAAACAAGAACAGATGACCAAGTAATTCCAGTTCCCATTGTTAAGCGAAGGGTAAAGAGTTTAACTTTGGGAATTCCTTACAGCTATAATTTTCACTTATTTAAGAAATAATTTTTGCAAGGCTATTCTGTGCAAAACACTATAAAGGCTGAGCCTGTCTAGTACCCACTTTTGCAAAGTGAAATTCTCCATCTTTGACGACCCTGACCCAGGAATCATGTCCCTCTGAAACTGCAGTTACTCTTTGGTACATCTCAACCTTCTTTCCCTGGGCTGGGGTGAGGTTTTGGCAGTTCGTACATGTGCACTTATGTTGACTTGGCTTTTTACTTCAATCTTCTGCTATAGGGGGAGACCGTCACTGCCCAAGACCTGGAGGGCCAACAAACATTTCAGATGGAGTTTGCAAAGACCCCTTTCGAGGAGGGAACACATTTCTGTAGGTGAAATTAAAAGAATATGAGCCAAGGCACTAGAAAACACCTTTCAAATAGACCCATCACCTATGCATCTGATGTGCTTCTAAATTTTGATAAATGCCAATGACTTTCAGTTCCAGAGAGGCAGAATATTTATTGCTGGTTCATCTTCTGTTGGTCACAATTCTTAACATATTAATGTTGTGTCTTCTCACCTATTAAAATTCTTTTCAAGTCACACTCAGGGCTCCATTTATTTATTTTTATTATTATTTTTTTTCATAAAGCGTTTTTCATTTATTTTTTTTAAAGATTTTATTTACTTATTTGACAGAGAGAGACATAGCAAGAGAAGGAACACAAGCAGGGGGAGTGGCAGACAGAGGGAGAAGTAGGCTTCCTGCCGAGCGGGGAGCCCGATGCGAGGCTTGATCCCAGGACCCTGGGATCATGACCTGAGCTGAAGGCAGATGCTTAACGACTGAGCCACCCAGGCGCCCCTCAGGGCTCCATTTAAATGTCACCTTCTCTGTGATGTCATTTTTGACTACCCTGTTCTTGTCAGAAATAATTGATCTTTACACTGCCCTCTTATGTCGCTATGCAGAAGTTCCCAATAGATTTCAGGTATTTATAACAGGTATATATTTTTGAAGTAATTTTTTAAAGATTTTATTTATTTATTTGAGAGAGAGAGACAGAGATAGCTACAGAGAGCACAATCAGGGAGGAGAGGGAGAAGTAGGCTTTCCCCTGAGCAGGGAGCCCAATACAGGGCTCGATCCCAGGACCCTAGGACCATGACCTGAGCCCAAGGCAGATGCTTAACTGACTGAGCCACCCAGGCGCCGCACCCTGCAGTAATTTTTATAAGGATATTATAGTCTCTGAGATGGACAGATTTGGTTAATACCTGTCCATCCTACCTGATAAAATATATGTTATTAGATCATGTATACATTTTTACTGATGCACTGTACATCTTTTATTATAATCCTTAACACAGTCAGTCTTACATTGTATACTATTCTTTCTTATAGGTTGTAAGCGTAGAAGAAACAAGATTTATTCTTCACACTAAGCCTAACATTTCTCATTGTATCTACAAGCGGTTGAGCAGTTCTGTGAAACCCCCAACACTGTAAGTGAAATTTTGTGCATATATGTGTGAATGCAATTTTCTGAGGAAAGGGTCCATAGCTTTCTTTAATTTCTCAGAAGAATCCGAGAACCTACAGAAATTAATAACCATTGGCCTTGGGAATCTCATGGTGAGTCTGTCTATGAAGCAAACATCTGTTTGTAATACACACATGTTTGTAGTACTCATTGTGCACTTATCTGTAGGTTTTAAGATCTGGATTTTTTTTGTATTAGTTGTACTTGAAATGGCACACACGTATATAGCAACTCAATTATTCTGTGCTGTGCGATATTGAACTACTTCCTTCACTGGCTGTCTGCCCATGGGTCTTTTCAATACTTAGCGCTTCCACTGGGAGATGGACTGAGACAAGGATAAGAGATAGGGCGCAAACCAGCCAAAGTAGCGACATTATTAGCAGCTCCAATAAAAGCCTCTTTGGAGGGGGAGTTAAAAATCACTGATCCAGTTGAGGTTTGGGGATTATCAGTAGATATCAATTATCCATGACCTCTTGGTCTCCCATGGCTACCACTGACTTAATGTTCCCTGTACGTTTAAATGATTTCTTTTAATTAAATGAAAAGGATCAAATTCATAAACACTGGTAAGCCTGGGGGTTGGTGTCAAGGCTCCATCACCGGCCTGGGGTCTGGCCTGGGGAAGAGCATGATTGGTGGGAAGTGGCAGAATTTCATTTTTCTATGCTTTGATCCACTAATAGTATGAAAGTACCATGGGTTATCTTTGGGAGAATGTCCCTAAAAGGCACAACGGCTCTCACATAGGAGGGCACCAAAATCTCTGCAAAAGGGTAAGGAAACGGGTGATTAGTGTGTGAGGTTTGAAAAACTCCGAGGGGACTGTTACATGCTCTCCTCCTCATCCCCACACTCAACCGAGAATATGCTGATCTGTGAAGAATGAAATAATATCCGTAAGACATAAGACACATTGTGCTTCTTGGCAAGATATGTATTTACCATACCATTGTCCTGCTTGCTGGCATTCAGGAGTAAATCTTACTTAGTGCTATCTGATCTGCATATTCTAATGTTTGAGCCTTCCCTCTTTGTCTTTCTTCTCCTGCTTACACCTGCCGTGGCTCTTTCATATTCGTGGTACCTGAATCAAGATGGAAAGCAGATAGTTGAATGGCAAGTTTCAAATAATGTTTGTTCCTGGAAAGTGGGAGTATATATATATATTTTTTGAAGAATCTCTTACTTGCCTCATTTCTGTTGATTGCTGAGTAAGAAACCCTCCTCTCTCCTCTTGCTGGGGAACAGAGAGAGAAAAAACTCTGGGAGCTATCCCAAAGGGTGCTGGTATCTCCATGGGCAAAGCCAGGGACTTGATGCCTTCTGCTGGGTGTGTGCCTAGAGAATTTGCCCCACTGGAGAAGGAAAAGGTTCACCTAACAATAGAACTCTGTGTTTCCTGTTAACTTTCTGGCAAAATAGAAACTAATAGCAACCTTGGCTCCTTGAATGCAATACCACAGGACTACCCACAGCATGGTGGGTGGGACAGCATTATTGAGTACCTTTAGGGCTCTTTATGTTGTTAGTGTAAGCAGGCTCAGAAATATAAGGAATATATAAATCAAGGAACACACACACACACACACACACACAGCTATTCCTTACCACAGCACTGATGAATCTTCTGAGTAGCATAAGGCCCAGAGAAGTGAAATAACTTGCTCAAAATCACACAGCCCTCACAGAGATAGCTGCACAGACTTCCCTGTTTGTTTTTTTCAGGCCTACAATTTAGCCCTGGGTGTTGCTGCTTTTGGCTTTCTTTCCTTTCCATTTTGTTTTGCTCCCAAAAAAGAACCCAAGAAAAAGGATGTTTACGCTAGAGAAACAGAAGAACAGAATTATGTGTTTTCTCCTTTTGCTCGTAGATCTTCAAGTCCAGAAGAGAATTCCGAGTGAGCGAGCAGCAGGGGTGGGAGCCAAGCCTGAAGGCCACACACCAGCGACTCCTGCTTCCAGCCAAAAGTCCTGGTAACCTGTTAGCCTCCTGCCTTCATGGGGCCACAGGGCCAGGCATGCACTCTCAGTCCCGCCCTGAGCCATGCTAGGAGAGGACAAAGACTCGCATTCAGAGGCAAACCTGCTTCAGCCGCACACCCTGGGCAGCTCTTCTGAAGCTAAGCCACCTTCCCCCTTGGAGCCTTCTGTTTCCTGCCTAATTCCAGCCGGCTTCTGTGAAATCAATCAGGTCAAGGTCAAATGGCCAAAGCGGGAAGCCAAACTCAGGGAATTCGATTTAGAGAACTGAACAGACACCCTCGCTGCCGGCTCACAGTGGTGACTCAGTGGAAATTCTGGAACCAAGAGCCTGACCTAAATGTTTGTGGTTTAAAAAGAAGGGAACGGACGCTCTTGAAATTGGCAGAGAATGAATAAACGCCTGGCTGATGAATGAGTGAATGAGTGAATGAAGGGAAGGATGGGCCCTTCACCCTGCTGAGCGGCTCTGAAGGAATAGGAGGAAAGAGCTCTCAGCAGTGTGTTGGTTGGAGGATGCTAAAAAGTACGTGCTGGAGTCCTCAGGGAAACCTGGCGGTGGCATTTCCTCCCTCTGCACCCTGCATGCTTGGCCCAAGCCCGTTGGTTGGTTTCTGACTTTGACGGAGGAGGAAATCCTAAGCAGACGGACGGGGAGGGCTCTTGGCTTCCAGCCGTCAGATGACATATAGAAGCCGCTTGAGACGGCAGGAGACACAGTTGGCTGGCGTCCCTTGGTGAAGTCACAGCGGCTAAAGATAGGCGGTGACCTTTGGTAAGCACCTTGCGGACCGGAAGGAGCCGCACTCCAGGCAGAGGCTGCGGGTGTGGCCGCGCGGAGCCCGCTCACCGCCCTGCACCTGCAGCTCGCGCCGGGCGGGGCGCAAGGACGCTCGCGGCTCACATTCCCCCCAAATGAGAGCATGGGACCTACAGCTGCTGAGAACCCCGGAGAAGCGAGATAGCCTAGGTAACCTCTCACGGGGGACCCACTGGGCTAAGGTGGGGCATTTGGCTCACGAGAGGGCAAAGGAGAACTATCGTTTGGTCCCCTTGTGCCCGCTGGGGCAGGGAAGAGGGGCAGGGAGGGGCACCGGGCAACATCTCCACCTTTTTAAAGTGTAAAGACGCCCTTCAGAAAGTGATACCAAAGTCTAAATTTCTTCAGATGGCCGGTTTGCTTTCCTTCAACGCTCCAAGATCACGCATTCCACTGGATCCACATTTATTGGGAATGGTGTCTGAGCCAGGTGATGAGCCAAACAAAGATTGATAGACAGTAACCAACACGGTCATTGCCAGAGTCAGACTTGAGTTTAAGTCCTAATTACAGCTCTCTGCCTTTATTTGGCAAATCTCCTCCATACAATGGGTATGACAACGCCTGCTTCATGAAGTAGACATTGAGACTTAAGGACAGGGGTCACCCTGATCGGGACAGGCTGAGAACGGAGGTGACCTGGGGGAGGGCTGAAGGCCAACATCATCATTCTTGTCTACATTAATTATCACCAAGATAGAAAGGGTTTTTCTCCCTCCCCTGAGGACTGGAGGAAAGGGAACGTAAGGCAGCATCCGTCAGGCTGCCCACAAGGGTCTCCCACTGCAGATGAGTAGCTGTCCCTAAGTCCACTTGTGGGACCAGGATGAAACACAAATGATTGACAGGGACGTGAAGGCAGAAATAACCTTGAATCAGCTCTAATGGTTACATTAAAGCCTGAGGCATTTGCAGGCTTCAAACAAGTTCTGTCTTCTACTACTTGGAGCAGGACACGGCTGCTTACAACACACCAGTGTGTAGTGTGGTTTGAGAGAGGCAGCAAGAGAGGGAACACAAGCAGGGGGAGTGGGAGAAGGAGAAGCAGGCTTCCCGCTGAACAGGGAGTCCAATGATGCAGGGCTAGATCCCAGGGTCCTGGGATCATGACCCGAACCGAAGGCAGACGCTTAACGACTGAGCCACCCAGGCACCCCTGATCTTGTTCTTTTTTAAAGAGCAAGTTTATCTTTTGGCAAACACCAATCTTTTTAGAGTTTTAGGGCCTTTGATGTTAGTTTGTTTGATTTCATGATGCTCTCCTCCCCACACCACAAAACAAGGGTAAAAACTTTACAAGTCATGCTTCCTTTTAATTAATTTGGTTTTGAGAAAAGGCCAAGACATTTGCAATATTACAGCCTAATGCAATGGAAATATCACTTGGGTGGGAGTAACCAGAGGTGATTCTGGTCCCAGCTCTGCTATCAACTAATTATATGATCTGATCTTATTTTTCTGGATCTCAATTTCCTTGTCAGGTAAGTGAAGGAACTGACTCTCTGAGGGTACTTTCAGATCTAATATTTTAAGTTTTTCTGCAAATGGATGCAGTCACAGTTAAGAAGTCAGGACTATGCATCAGCCACATAGATCTAGTTCATCTTTCTTAAAGTTTTATATTTTTAAAATTTGTATATGAAGACATTCTTATAACAGAATTCAATGTTACTAAATCTCATCGTATACACACACACACAAAATCCAAAATAATGCAAAGACTGAATAATGCCTTATTTAGACTTAGTAATATTGAACATAACAATAAAAGCAGAGTATAAAAAAAGACTTTGGACAGTCTTTTGGTATTAATTCCAAATTTGATCTACTAATTTATTTTGTATGGAATCATTTAACTGTTGGTGAACATTTCAATCTTAAAATATTTCACTTGAGTTTGTTGAAAATACATTTTAAAATTAGATGGTCTAGTATCCACTATTCTTTCCCTTTTTGACAGGTGAGCTTAAAAATATTTTTAAAAATTCTGGTGTTATAAATTTCTGAGGACTGGTTACTGTATCAATATGTACTTTTTGGGCATTTTCTATATTCCAGGTGAGCATCATGGAGATGTCAAAGACATCATTAAAAAGATGACTATTGTCCTTAGGAAGTGTACAACCTACTTGGACAAATAAGACTTACAGAAATGAAAATGTAAATCACACTAAAAATGTAAATAATAATCAAAGCCCATGATTCCCAGGCATTTTTTTAGAACCTGATAAACTGATTCTAAAGTTCATTGGGGAACCGTAACTCCTCCTCGTGGACTCGTAGGGCCGCTCCTAGTGGAGGCTGCCTGGAGGTGGGTGGGCTGGAGGTGCAGGTTCATATGAAGATTTTTGGCAGCTTAGTGTGGAAACCATTTGCTCCCCTCGCCCTTATTTCTACCTGTCCTGTGTCAGCAAGGGAAAGTGTCCAAATGAGCAAGAGAGCACAGCAGAACAGTACTCCGGGAAGACGTATTATTCATATTCAGGCTCATGCCAGCAACTTACAGCATCCTCAGCTGGTGCCTGCTGGCCCTGGGGGTGAGGACAAAGCTGTGCCTCCAAGCAAGCAAAGTAAAAAGAGTTCGCCCCTGGATCGCAACAGTGATGAGCATCCTCAACATAGGGAGAGGAAAAACACGGCTGTGAAAAGCAAGCAAAAAGCACAGGATGCACTGCAGAGAGTAAATCAGCTCAAAGAAGAGAATGAATGGCTGGAAGCAAAAATTAAATTGCTGACCAAGGAATTAAGTGTACTGAAAGATTTGTTTCTTGAGCACACACACAATGTTGCAGATAAGATGCAACCCAGTAGCACTGAAAATACAACTTCTGATGATGCAGGATAGTAGACCTCGCTCCTTCCGAACTTCACAACTACTGGTGTGAACGTTAAAGGTGTGACTACCTACCTTCACCCCTCATATCAATGGCCAAACACTGTCCTGTTCTATTATTCAAAGATCCACTGAAGGTTGTTTTCTAGGATGGACACTGAAGACTGGCTAGCTAAAAATGTTAGCCATGTAATTTGAACATCTAGTTTTAAATGATAGGGAATTTTGTGTGTGTGTGTGGAGGGGGAGGGAATAAAACAAATTTTTAAGATAGATGAGGGGGAAAAAAAAGCCCTGGACCTTGATGTTCTTAATGAATTCTTACTTTCCAAGGAAAAAATTAAAAAAAAAAAATCAACTTCATTGGGAAGGAAAATGGGTAAGAACTGACAAGAAAAAATTGAAAAGCATAACAAACAGTGATTAGGAAGAGGGAGTATTTATACTACCAGTTATCCAGAAGACCTAGTAGACCATTGTCATTATAAAAACTCTGTAATAATTTGGGATCAGAAGGGTAATAGAAACAGATCCAAGAATATGTATGTGTGTGTATGTAAGTATTCAATATATGATAAAATTGGCATTTTAAATTGGTGGGAAAAGATAATTTCGAATATTGATAAATTCTTTGGAAATAATAGGGACAGATGCTTCATTGTATATATTAAAATAAATCTCAGATGAACCAGAGGTTAACACAGGTAAATACTTATGTCATCTTTGGTGTGGGAAAGGTCTTTTAAAACAGCACATTTAAAGGAAAAGATTATTAGATTTGACTAATAAAAAGCCTAAAATATATTTTATATAGCAAAAAACCTAGATAATTTTAACCTATAATGATAGAAAAAGATCAGTGGTTGCCTGGGGCCAGGGGTGGAGGAGGGGACTGTCTGGAAACGTGACAATTACAGGGTTCCTGAGAACAACAAGAGAGCTCTCCCCAGTGCGCAAACACACCTTAAGTCAGCCTGTGTGCATCTCCTAACCTTCCATTGGCCAAATCAAATCACATGGCCAAAACAGATTTGAGGATTAGAGAAACAGACTCCACGTCTTGACAATAGGCATATACTATGTGGGTAGCTTTTGCTCTCTGCCACGTATTATTTAATAATAAACTTTAAAAACCATGTAAGTGTTCAGCAATAGGGAAGTGGTCAAATAAAAAGTAACTCAACCATGCAACGGGCAATGCGTGATTTTTGGGGGGGGGGGCAAAAGGAGAGGGAGAGAGAGAGAGAGACTCTTAAGCAGGCTCCGCCCCCAGCCCAGGCCCGTGTGAGGCTCCCACTCACAACCCTGAGATTGTGACCTGAGCAGAAATCCAGAGTTGGAGGCTTAATGGAATGAACCACTTAGGTGTCCCATAATGTGTGATATTACAGAAAAAATCTGATAGAGAAAGATCCCTTATGAAAGCACAAAACAAAATGTACTGCATAAAACCACTTCCGTGGGGAAAAAAAAAAAAAAAAAACATGGAAAAAATGACTGGATGGATAAAATTTCAAATGTTGTCACTCCATGACTGAATAGAAGGGATATGGGAGTTATGTTTCCTTATACTTGCCAGTTTTCTAAATTTTCTAATAGAGCACCTGAAGTAGTAGAGTGTGGTAATTAAAATATAGGTTGGTCTGCTTTCAAGGCGCGGCTCTGCCTCTCATTACCTGTGGGACCATTGGTAAGTTACTGACTCTTCAAGCCTCCAGTTCCTTTATCTATAAAATAGATAATGCCCGATAATGCCTACCTTGAAAAGTTGTCATGAAGATTAAATGAGATACTTCATGTGTAGGGCTTCACATATGGCCAGACACATAATGACTCCTCAACAAATGGCAGATAAGAATTCATTATTTTTATACTTAAAGAAAAGTAATAATAGGGCGCCTGGGTGGCTCAGTTGGTTAAGCGACTGCCTTCGGCTCAGGTCATGATCCTGGAGTCCCTGGATCGAGTCCCGCATCGGGCTCCCTGCTCGGCAGGGAGCCTTCTTCTGCCTCTGACCCTCCCCCCTCTCATGCTCTCTCTCATTCTCTCTCTCTCAAATAAATAAATAAAATCTTTAAAAAAAAAAAAAGAAAAGTAATAATAAATATTGGTTTTAAACAGTAACTTGAAAGACATAAATTTATAATAGCCTTTGTATTTACTTAGAACGCATTGAGGATATACATGGCAGAAAGGGTCAATAACTTTTAATAAAGCTTTCTATTAGATTTGTATTTTACCAATCCCATTAATACCAACATGAAAAATAACAGTACATATAATATGTGAGAAATATTTACCAAATCCACAGATGAGGTGTGCTGTGCAAAGGGATTTGAAACCCTGCCAATGATTTTTGTCTTGCAGGTTGGGAGCCAATTATTTGAGACAACAAAAGAAAGGATGTAACAAAGCAGAGCCTGGTCAATTGCCAATTAAAATGTCCAGGCAGTAAATGGCTAATGCTGGTAGTCTAATATTTTTTAAACCGCATAAGACTTTTTCTCCATTGCAAAGGGCACCAGAAATGTTTATGATCCCCTAAATATGACATGCCACAGTTTGGTCTTTCTCGTCCTTCCTTAGTTCAGATGCACCGTCCCCAGGGACTCTTAAGAAACACAGACCTCATAAGGTCGATGCTTTCTGGGTACTGTTTACTACTTTTTTAAATCTCACATTGGACTTTGAGAGTTTGATTAGTATGGAGTCCACGGCAAACATCCCACTTTATTCTGTCCCCTGCATCCTTCCAAATGCCCTTTACTCCCCAAATCACATTAAAGCAAAACAAAACACTGAAGTGTGTGAGATGCATGTCCCTTTCAACACTCCATTCAAAGAATGTGTGTTGACCGCAGTGTCACCATGGAAGTTCCTGAGGAAGCATGACTCTTAATGATAGGGACACTAGCCTGTGGAAATGGAACTCCAGCCCTTCCTAACTTTTGGGGTACTGCCTCTTGTAATTTTCTTCTTGTTGGACTAAAATAGTACTTCCCTCTCTTTTCTTTGGATGAATCTGATACAATTTTATGATTTTCCCTCTCAGCATTATCATTCTGAACAGAAGAGGCCACATTTTTGTTTCCTCTCATAGAAGGCTGTCCCTCATTTCGATTAATTTAGATACTCCTCCTTGGACTTTCTGGAGAACCCTGGAAACCGTCAACATGCTTAGTGCAATAACTATCATGTCAGCTAAGCAGGGTAGGTTTTATTCTCTTCCTGATTCTGGCCACAGTCATTGAGGAAGTAGCTTCAGGAAACCCTAAGGTCCTCTTCTTAGCAACAAACCCAACCCCCAGTCAAGACACTCTGGGTAAAAAGACTTAGAGTACTACCTCCCACTTCACCTGATGCCTGGTAGCTTCATTCCTGCTGGCTCCCTGACCCCATTTGCTTGTCCTCTCACTAGCTTTACTCTGACCCCTGGGAAGCACATGCTGCTTTGTTCTTTGTACCTTGGTCTAGCACCTTTCCTCTGTGCTCGCCCTCAGGAGTCCTAGGGATACAGGATGAAGCATCTCAGTTTCCGTATCTGTGTAGCCAGCATGCGTTGGGCTTTGGGAGCCTTTGGGTATCAGTGAGGTCCTGCTGCATAGATCCTTGTACCTGAGCTCCGCAGAGCTCCTATCTGTCTTCCACAATTCCTCCCCACCCCAGATGTGTGCAAGACTCCCAGAATTACTTCCATGGATTCCTGAAATCATTCTGATCGGCACTCATGGGTGGCCAAGTGGGAACTCTATTGGGCCCCTGTAATGCAAACAACCACAGCCACTGGCTCTCTGACAGTCCTTGGAGATGTCGCTCCCACTGAGCGGGAATTCCCTGGGCACTGCGACTGCTGGGGCAGAGCCAGGGACCTTGTGGCTGTTGGAGCTGACAGAACTGGGGGCTGCTGCTGATGCCACCATGACCACCAGTGAAAACTGTTGACCACACTGGTGCTGCTCTCAGCTCTACCAGGACTGGATGGCCCAGCTCCCACTGTCCCCTAGAGCAGTGGCTTCTGTTTAGCTATCTGCTCCTACTGGCCTCAAGGTAAATCTTTATTAATTCACCCTGGCTCTGGATAAGTGAGGGAGACAATGGTGTGTTCCATACAAAAATTGCCTGTGTCCTAAATTGTAAGTGCATGGTGCTACAACTCTGTATGCTCAAATAAACCTGAAGCCATCTCCACCAGATAGATCAGGGCATTGGGGTGGCTGGGTTAGGGTGGATTCCAGGGTAAGCAATATACTATGACTAAAACCAATCTTCTCTGATCTTCATGCTTTGGAACTGTATAAGGTTCTAGACTCCCAGGGCCATCATATACAATTCGTATGTTATGCATTGCACAAATCCAAAAAGAGATTAAAAAGTTAATGGTGCCCCCCGAGGATTGTTCAGTGCACAACCTACACAACCGTTCACAGTGGTCCTGAGTGCTTTCCTAATGACAAACTGAGCTCCCTTGGGCTCTGCTGTCTTCACTACAATATCGCCCAGTGCTCAGATCTACTTTTCAATCCTTGACCCTCAAGAGGTTCAGAGATCCACTTTCTTCCCACCCCTCCTCCACTTCCAGGGTACTAATTAGCCCTTATAAAAATATTCACCAGCAAAGAGATGCTGCCAGAACTCCACTCACAAAGCATCTGAACCCCAACCGGTGTCCTTGCAAAATAACCTTTTCCTGTTGTAAGAGCCTCCCATCTTTGCAGATGCTCAAATAATTGTGAAGAGAGGAGTCCAGTAAATCTTGACAATGAATAAGTGTTCCTCCTACCAGAATCCCTGCCAAGTAGCCTGGAACAGGAAATAGAGTCATCACTAGGGTCACAGCCCCCGTTTTTTCTTGACGTCAGCATTCTCTTCTGCTACTCCCTGGATAGAGACCATCTGTCGCAACTCCCTCCCCCGTCTGTGTCTCCTTTTGTCACTGCTATAAGGACTGCAAGTGAGAATCTGAGAATAGCCTGTGCATCTCTTTCCTTCTCCGCAGCTCTCCGGGGCTTTGTGTCTCAGTGGCCCAGGCCATCTCTGGTCACCACTTGGACTGTATGCTCACAATTCAGGTGGCTTCCATTAGGTTATTGCACCTTTGTTTGTTTGAATAGAGTCACAGTTGGGCTACCTTCAGACAATGAGATACTCAATAGGGTTAACGATCCAGCAACCACAGCTATTCCCAGCACAGTGCATGGCGCCTGTGGAGAAACAGGACTTGAAAGAATTTACAAGGCTACTCAGACAAACTAGTTGAAAATGCTGGTGAACAATTACATCTATATATAGAACTGACCCGGATCCACCCCTGGCCGCAGGCTTTGATACCATTCTTTTGGGCATTTTGAAGTCCCAGGCTTCTTTCATCACTTAGTGCTGCTAAATGTTAGCGCTGCTTTAAAAGAACTAGCCGGGTACCTCATTACGATCTTGTTTGATTTCAGGGCAGCAACAATTAGATAATAACAGGGCCCCAGGTCCTTATGGCGTAGGGGGTCAGATTCCAGGCTCAGCTCTTCCTCTAGCTGGCTGTGTGATCCCACAAGTCACTTAACCCCTCGGGGCTTTGTTTTCTCATATCTAACATAAAAGGACTAGATTAGCAGAGGAGAGAAAACTGGCTTGGGAGGCGGGCGGGCAGACTGGGTTTTAACCCCAACTCCTATCACTTTCTAGCTGGTCAAATTGTTTAATGCTGAGCTGGCTTCCTCTTCAATGAAATAGGCAAGCTCATACACAGGACTGGGAGAGGATTTCATGGGAAAAATGTGCCACACACAAGGTAGGTATTCAGTCAATGCTAGCTTTCTCTTGCTGTCTGAAGACTGTCCAGCTTTGTTAAAATCTGGGTTTGGAGTAAAAAAAAACAAAAAACCCACAAACCGTGGATTTAAGTCTCAGTGGTCTCAGTGTGTGCAAGTCTCTGAGCCTCAGTTTCCCATATCTGTGTAATGGTATTATCACCACCAGCATCAAATGGAACAGTACCCATGAAAACTTTTGAAGACATTAAAGTCTGTACAAATGAAAATATGGGGATAACTTCTCCAGTGTACACCTGCCTGCAATTACCTTTTGCCTCTGCACCCCCTTCATTGGACCCTACTGCGGACACTTAAAACTCCCAAGCAGCCGATACGGGTGGGGGATGCCTTCTCAAACTGTTCACATGTATGTGTTCATTTCTCAGCCTGCCTTCTCAGCGAGGCATTCTAGAAACACTAGACCAGTCACCACCCATCCCAGGAGACTCCCGGTTGTCAGGTGAATCAGCTTCTAGGGTTGTTCCCTTACCTCAGGCCCAGCAGGGATGAGGGTGGCAGCCAGCATTGCTCCAAGATAAACAGATGATCCTCCTGTTGGAATTGCAGCCAGTTGGGTACTCAGGCTTCTGCGTAACGAATAACTTGGTATAAAAACAGAACAATCTGCTCACACTGACTTTCAGAGAAGGGCGGGGGAAGGAGGGCATCATTTCCCAGATTTCCTTCCCGGGTCTCTCGGAGCCTCATTATTCCCTACCACACATGCCCATCCTCCAAGATGAGACACGCACACCTTGTGTTCACACTCACTTCTCCCTGCCTCTGTCTTCCCCCCCACCCCCCCACCCCCGATGTAAATCTCATGGATTTTCCTTAAGCATTTCCCACAACAGCCAATACCCCTTTAAGACCTTTGGCTCCACAGCCAGGAGCTTGACACCCAGTGCTTCGGGTACCTGGATACACATTCTTATAAATGGCTAATTTTAGGATAATAGACACAGCAGACAGATGACCAGGAAGGCATTTAATTAGATTGAGTAGACTTTAAAAATGGTTTTTCCCTGTTGGGATCTAGATGGAATATTGGGTGTTTACACTAAAGCAATAACATTTTACAGTTGTAACAGCCCTTGGTGAAAGTGTGCTATGAATTTTCTTAGAAGCCAAAAAAATAAAAATAAAAAAAAAGGATATACAAAACGAAAATGTTTTCTGGATGTTTATGAAAGGTTGTATTAATTATTCCATCTAGTCTTCACAGAAATGTTTTCTTGTCTCCAACAAAGAATGGCTCGCACTCAGCCAATGTACCTCATTATTTTGGCTTTACTGGCAATTAAAGAGAATGTCTGATGCACAGGTGACATGGCGACATGGGACATGGCAGACACCCTCCCACTGGGAGTTTCAGTTCGGCAGGGGTAAGGGCCAAAGGGTTGCCTCAGCAATGGCTCCTCTTAAAAGGCTAAAGGCATTTCCCCCACAGAGAGGTGGTGCAGCAGGCGGCCACTGCTCCTGGACCAGCTTGGGCACTTCGGTTTAAGGGGTTTTCACAAACTGGAGTGTGGATTGGGGATGGGGGCCGACGAGGGCAGACGGTCTGGACCCTGCCTCAGTGGTGGGGACTGGGGCTGTCCACTCAAAGAAAAGAAGTGTTGGGTCACACAGCAGTCACCCAGAAATAGAAGCCTTGCGGGGGGTTACTGTGAGTGAATGGTGGCCAGTGGGCGGTCATCCATCCTGAAGCACGTTTGGGATAAAGAATCTCCTACGGGGGGAAGCAAATTCGGTAGAGTTAGGCTTTTGCTTGCAGATCGGAGTTCTTCACTGGGTTGATTCAGTGCCCCTCATTCTGGCAGCAGGCGTGGATATCTTTCGTTCCCACCCTGCCACTTCTCCTTCTCTTGGGTTTGTGGGATTCCTGGTAAACTGGACAAGCAGGAATTAGCAGGCAGTAAACGCCTTGATTGGGTGAGAGGCGAGCAATGACTCCGCCCCCAGCCCGCGTGACCCTTTGATGATCCTCATGGAGCCCCTGGCTGATGGGGGGGATGAGTGGTTCTCACCCAGGAAGGGCTTTTATTCTCATATCTTGGCTTTGATGACATTTGCTCCCTTCCACAGCCCCTTGACCTTTTGCAGACCACGTCCCTAGGACCCCAGGCCTGCGATCTACTTTTGAACCATACTATCAGCTAAGCCAAAATTCAGCCCCTGGGCCAGTGTTTTCAAATAGGTCCCCACAGAGCTCTGGGGTCCCCAGGAGGAGCCTCAGGGCCATGAAGGGGGAGCGAGAGACTGAATGGGCATGGCTTCGGATCCTGCGGCCCCTCCCCATTGAATCCCCAGAACTTCCCTGACGTGGGTTGTCTACAGGGCTATAGGATTCTGCGTGAGGTTTTGTTTGAGAGTAAAAAGGGCCCCTCTCCTAAAGGAAATAACAAAAGCTTGAGAGGCTGTGTAGCCCAGGGATTAAGAACATGGATAGCAGTTTGAATTCTGGCTCCCCTACTTCTTAGCTAAGTGACTGCTCTGTGCCTCAGTTTGTCTTTAAAATGGGGATGATAATAGTCCTGTCCTCACAGGTTGTTGTGAGGGTTGGATGAGTTACCGCACCCAGAAAGCACTGACTGAGGGCTGATTGTCACTTTCACCATTGTTCCATGTGACGGGCCATTGTGGGGTCCTAAGGGGGGAGCAATCTCATGATTAAATCTGTTTTTAAAAAATCTTTCCCTGACAGTATGTTGGAAAGTGGTCACAGTCTTCTCTGTGGAAAAGGGCTTGAAGATCAGGCAACCTCTTGGCTATTGGGGAGCCTCAGGGGAGCAGGAATTGGGGGAACACTCATCTCATCTCAGGTACTGAAGCTCTGGATGTTCGGGAAGAGAGGTGAGCTTGCGGGACCGCCGTGACTATGAGGTGTTTGGATTGCTGGTTCAGGTGGCCATCTGGGGTGGTGGACCCCCAGATCTGGAGCAGAACAGAGGTTGCACAGATAGCTGTAGGGATTATCAGGCTGTAGTAACTGAAGTTGTGAGAATGAATGAGGTCAGCAAGGGAAAAGGTGAAGGATGACCAAGGACTGAATCCAGCAGAATGCTGCCGGTGAGTTAGAGACACCACAGTACCTGTGGAGCCCTCAGCTTGTCCTCGTAATTGGCTGGGCACCTGCAGCTG
The DNA here is from genome assembly GCF_011800145.1 of Mirounga leonina. Lineage (NCBI taxonomy): Eukaryota > Metazoa > Chordata > Mammalia > Carnivora > Phocidae > Mirounga > Mirounga leonina. Next base: position 6,692,874 of record NW_023270709.1, on the reverse strand, counting down.
CTGTCAGGGCTGGTGCCCTCACTGAGCCAGGCAGGCCTGGGAACAAACACACAGGTGACCCTGACAGGCTCTCACCAGGGCGTCACCTCAGGTGGTCTAAAGAAGATGGGAGCCTGGTCAGAGTGCACGGAAGTAGGGCCCAGTTCAGCCTCCACAGCAGCTGGTGTGAAACAGAATCACTCACCGCAAGCCATCTGCAGTGTATTCCCCGAACACAGCCAAAATAAAATCTGCAGGGAAGTTGGGAGGATGTTAAATTAAGTAGGTGGCAGACACTATTTGATGACGCTCCATCTAAGTGACAGCTTAGCATGCAGTAGAGGTGGGATGAGCAGGTGGCTGAGGGAGAATTCAGGGTGGGGGCTGGGTTTCTACATCCAAGTGAACAGGGGCACACCCAAATCAGACCCTGTGGCTATAAACTCCCATTTCTGTGAGCCCATGGCGCCGAATCTGGTGCTGGGGACTCAGTGGGCGTGTAGCAAATGTTCACAGAAGTGGACTGAATAGACACTCCAGGCAACATTCAAATTCCTCTTGCTTCAGTTCTCCTAGACCTGTCATGGAGGTCTTTTTGCCTGAAGTATATGAGTGAACAGTGCCTCAATTCTCTGAATTATTCTCCTAGTTAGTACCATACTTTGGATTTGCTTTTTATCCTAGAGAAGAGTTCATTGAAGGAAAATCTCTGAAAGTGCAGTGATGGGGCTCATCAAAGCCATTGTCAAGATTCATTTCCCTGAAGAGGGTGATGAAGAAAAGCCAAATAAATGTTGCATTTCTCAAACTCAAGTGTTTGGGGAGGAGTGACTGGCTCCTGGTTTCCTGGAAGCAGACGTTGAGCCCAGTTGTATTCACAGGTCATGTTGCTATCAGTGGTGTCCCTTGGTAGCATATTCTCAATAGAGAAACAGCCCGTAGTTGACGATTCACGCAGGCTCTCATCCTGGAGCCCAGTGTTGCTCCATTCTCGGCCTCCTTTCAGAAGGAAAGACAACCAGGAGTGGATTTCTCAATACTTCAGCACCACCTGTAATGGTTCATCCATAAAGGAAAATTTTATTTTAGAAAATCTGACATTGCATGTTGGAAGCAAGGAATATAGTAAATCCATGGGTTCCTCCATTCCTTCTACCATTCATTTGTTTATTTGTTAATACAAAATGCTATTGAACACCTTGTATACTCCAGGCATCAGAAATAGAAATGAATGAGGTAAAGCATCTGGAAGAACCGAGGAGCAGCAGGGTAAAATATATATGTACATATATTTGTAGTATAATGTAGTTAAGTGTAGGGGCAGAGGTACTGCGTAAGTATGAATAGAATGTAAGCTCCATGAGGACAGGATCTCAGTGTCTGTCTTGTTCACTAAAGACTACAGCATACTGGTACTTGGTGCATTTTGCCAAAGGATCCTTCTATCGCATCCTTCTGTTGCTAAGATAGTCATTTGTTTGATTTTAAGCTTTTCATATTTTGTAATGATTTAAATATATATTGACCCAATAACCCAGGTGAAATAACTTTGGGGTTTTTTATGGCTGGGGGAGTGGGGGTGGGGAGGATCAGTAAGGGAAAGAGTATTGCTATAATAATTCTGAAAATTTCAGAATTAGTAGAAACTATTTACTACTTAGACCTGGAAAGAAAAAGGAGGGTTATATTAAAAAACATTCAGTAACAATTAAAACATAATAAATTACCAGACTGTCTTGGCATTTGTAATTCTTTTCAAATCAGTCCATAGTGTTGCTATATCTACATAATATAATTAAATAATGTTTAGTAATAACTTATGATGTTGCTTTTTTTTTTTAAGATTTTATTTATTTATTTGAGACAGAGAGAATGAGAGAGAGAGAGCACATGAGAGGGGGGAGGGTCAGAGGCAGAAGAAGGCTCCCTGCCGAGCAGGGAGCCCGATGCGGGACTCTATCCAGGGACTCCAGGATCATGACCTGAGCCGAAGGCAGTCGCTTAACCAACTGAGCCACCCAGGCGCCCGATGATGTTGCTTTTTATAAAGAAATGCCCTCTACAATGTTAGCAAAAGCATAATTGTACCAGAGTAGAATGGTCATCACAATACTAATGATTTGTGAGTACCTCCTGGGCACCAAACTCTACTGTGGTACACTCATTTCATTTTCCCAACAACTCTGAGGTCTGTGCTATGATCACGGTTGAGGACACTGACCTCAGAAGCTAATGACTTGTCTCAAGTCACACCGATGATAAGTGGGGGATCCAAGATATCGAGCCCAGTTTAGTGCCTGAGCCAAACTCATCATGAATGCTCTCTACTATTCTCTACAGAAGGTATTTAAAGTATTTAGCCTGTGGAAGAAGTACCTTGCATGGGTCGTGGTTTGAAGGGTCATTTTAAAAGACATCACCCTCCCTATTATGTTGAGTGAAATAAGTCAAAAAGAGAAAGACATGTATCATATGACCTCACTGATATGAGGAATTCTTAATTGCAGGAAACAAACTGAGTGTTGTTGGAGTGGGGGGGTGGGGTGGGAGAGATGGGGTGACTGGGTGATAGACACTGGGGAGGGTATGTGCTCTGGTAAGCGCTGTGAATTGTGCAAGACTGTTGAATCTCAGATCTGTACCTCTGAAACAAATAATGCAATATATGTTAAGAAAAAAAAAAGAAGAAGATAGCAGAAGGGGAAGAATGAAGCGGGGGAAATCGGAGGGGTAGACGAACCATGAGAGACGATGGACTCTGAAAAACAAACAGGGTTCTAGAGGGGAGGGGGGTGGGAGGATGGGTTAGCCTGGTGGTGGGTATTGAGGAGGGCACATTCTGCTGGAGCACTGGGTGTTGTGCACAAACAATGAATCATGGAACACTTCATCTAAAACTAATGATGTAATGTATGGGGATTAACATAAGAATAAAAAAAAATTAAAATTAAAAAAAAAAAAAGACATCACCCTCCCACCACCTTACTATTATGGTTTAAGTTTTTGTTTTTTGAGATCTACTTCATTCTCACTGTGTGCAGTCCCAGTGGGACTCTTAATCAAAGTGCCCTCTGTTCCCCAAACCAAAGGGTGACATTTAAGCTGAACTGTGCCACTTTAACCCTCTCTGGGCAACTCCCAATGGTGAACAGAATGGGTCACCCAGAATGGGAACGTGATTGTACCTGACCCACGGGGCCTGAGGAGTTGTCCAGTGGTTTTGAGCATTGAGATCATCAGAGAGCTAGGTTTCAGTCACTCAACTCTGTGAACTAACACAGCTTGCATTTAGAGCTGGTTCACAGAGTTGGTTACTGCTGGTGATAATCCAGAAATTTGAACTTATTTCTCCTTAGGGAAAGGAGGGATCAAACTTTTCCATGTGGTTCCAGCCGGACCAACTAGAAGCAATGAACTGTACACTCCTGGAGGTCGCTTTTTTGTTTTGTTTTGTTTTTGTTTTTGTTTTTTGCACTTTAAAAAAAAAATATTTATTTATTTATTTATTTTTATTATGTTCAGTTAGCCACTGTATAGTACATCATTAGTTTTTGATGTAGTGTTCAATGATTCATTATTTACGTGTAACACCCAGTGCTCATCACAGGGTATTAAGGAGGGCACATGGAGGTTGCTTTTGATTCAGAATTGGGGGCAAAGCTAACAATGGAAGAAGTAACCTTCAGAAGGAAATCCTGTCATTGGAGATGTTCCAGTGGAAACTGGTGTAGCAACTAATGAATCATTGAACATTATATCAAAAACTAACGATGTACTACATTGGCTATTTGAATTTAAATTAGATAAAAAAGAAATTGGTGTAGCAGAAGGGATTTCCTCATTGTGTGGGAGCTTGGACTAAAAGTCCTCAACACCCTTTTTCAGAGAGTCTATCATTCTTTATGTGTTTTCCTGATCCTCACTATACCTGAGAATGATCTAAGTGCAACTTCCCTTACCTTCCCCATGTGTTCACAGAAGTACCTTCCATCTATCAACAAATAGTGATGATATGTGACATTTATTGGGGGCTTACTTTTACCAGCCACTATTTTAAGGGCTTTCTATCTTCTAGATAGTTTAAGACTCATAATCACCGATGGGATCTGTATTATTATTATTATTCCCTTTAGTTAGATGGGGAAACTAAGGCACAGAGAAATTAAGTAAATGCCTAAGGTTACAGAACTAGTAAGTAACAAAACAAGGATTAAAAGCCAGGCAGTGTCATGCCCTTGACCTTTAAACTGTGGAGCAGATGTTGTAATGGTAAGGCTGTGTTTATTTCCAAACATAACTTGACAAAGATAATACTCATACCCACTTTGTCCACAATGGCATTAGAATCCTTACTTATTTGGGATGGGCATCACACATGATTAGCTCTGGATGGAAAATTCACCATTAGTACAAATTGATGGTCCTTGCCTAAAGATGGGGAGTGGGAGGTGAGGTTGGGGCAGTGGCTGGCTGGAGCTGATTGTGCACACGTCTTCTCAATTCTGTGTCCAGTGGCCTCATATTTACACCAAGAGAACTGGCAAATGTTATAAATATTTGTGCAATTGAAAAAAAGATTTTTCTCACAGACTAGCTATGTCATGTCTTGATCTGACCTTCAGCTATCCAAGGCAAAACGCTTCCTTTTACACCTCCTCCTTGAGGCATTCCCCTCTTTCCTCTCCTCTGGACAGTCACTCCTCCTGTCAGGTGGCTGGTGGCTCACTGCCCAGTTAAGGCACATGCACAGCACCCTGAACTTGGCTTATCTCAGCAAACCTCAGAGGAGGCTCTCTCCAGAGATGGATCTTTTTATAGCCACATGGTGAAATGGGGTTTGTCACTGGGCCATGACTCAGGAGCTTTGGGTTCAATTCTGGAACTCCTGCTAATGTGCTGGGTGACCTTAGGTGAGCCAATGACCCACTGTGGATCTGTTTCCTCCTTAGCAGAGTAGAAGCATCAACACTCACCAAATATTCCAGAGTGCTTTGAGAATAAGATGTGCTCATAGAGCAGTCTACTTGTGTAAAAGTCAACTATCAGAGTCTGATTAGGAGGCTCCACCAGATGGGGTCTGGAGGTTACTTGTTGGTGTCAAGATTTGGGGCTCTAGCAAGTCCCCAAGTGATGCTAGGATTCAGGGAACAAATCTTCCAGATGTTTCTGATTCATGCTAAGTCCGAGACCGAGCAATCTAGACATTCCTCTATCTGCTGATGACTTGTGGAATTGCCAGCTGCGCTCTTCTCCCCATTTTTGCCCAGGTTTGTCCCTTTGGTTGACTGGACTCTCCCACTCCATGGATACCGCAGGTTTTATATCTTCACAATGTGGTTCAAGACCACCCTGCTACCAGCACCTTCCAGCAGCTTAGCAAGGGTTGTTTGGCTTGTCTTGGTTGGTTTCCAGGGTTCACTGTCCATGCAGCTAGGCATAGGGCAAACACAGAGATGGACTCTCCTCCTCCAGCAGATCCAGAGTCATCATTTTGGGAAGAAATTACTTTCTTGTTTTCCTTTTGAAATAGCTACTGTATTTACAAGTAAAGACTCTGTTAATTCTCTTTTCTCATCACATGAGGTCTCTTGGGATAAAGATATCTGACCTGAGAGTCAGAAGCATGGAAGGAATTTCTCCTTTAAGATCTATGGGTATATGTGTGCATGTGGACACCTGGTGCATGCTTATACATCTGTGGGGTACGTGGTGGGATTTGAAGAGAGAGAAGAGGCCAAGACTCTCTCTTAGTAATAAGCACATCCTCCCACCTCCGAGTTCTGTAGAAAGGTCTGGTTTGGAAATTTTGGACCAAGAAAGGTTAGAGCAGGAATGTGTTGCTATGGAGATTTCCCAGCCCAGGATCCTGGATTTCATCCATGTGCTCATTTCTCAATCACCAGAGGGAAGGACCTCTCCCTGTCATTACCCAATGCTCCCAAAGAGGATTTCCAACCAGAGGGAGGCTCTCCTTTCCCCCACTGCCAGACAAGGCATGTTGTCAAGCTTTCGGGACCCCAACAGGAGAATTACCCTCCTGTTTGGTTAGAAGCAAGTATCAGGAAAGCATGAATATTGGCTTTGGAGAGAAACTGATTAGAGTTCCAACAGGAATCCAGTGTCCTTGGCTGGCAGGCTCTTGACCTTATAAAATGCCTCTTGCTTTTCCCTAAACCACATTCACTGTCCCTCTGTACGAATTTTATTGATGATCTCCACATGCATATGCAAAGGATTTCAGGATTTAGAGGGCCATCCTTTATGTAGTGGATGCACATTAGCTCATACCCTTGCTTACTAACCATGAAATCAACCCCTTGGCCACTCTTCATTTCATGGCTTCTTCCAGGGGCAGCCTTGGCAGCAGTAACTACAGGTGGTGCAAATGAGTGAAGTGGTCCACAAAATGAGTGTCTGAGAGCATAGAAGTTTCCTTCTGCTGGGCAGCCTGGTCGATCTCTGTCGTTGCCAGCAGTTCAGCCACAAGCTATCTCTGATTGGTACATTCTAAGTTACGATGTGATAGATGGTGATGTTGTCCAAATGGAATTTGCAGATGGCCCTACAGCAGAACAGATGATGGAGACTCACTACTTGACGAAAAGTGCTCTGTCACTTTTATCAGTAGATAAAAATATGGCAGCAGCATTTTCACATGGTAGCACAAGTAGGAAATAGAGAAACCCATTACAAACTTATCATTCAGGTCTTGATACGCCAATTCACTCTTCAAATCTTTATCCGTGAAGATTCTTCACATGGTATCATTTTCTCTAAACGTTTTTACATCTTAAATATATAAATCTTCACACCGACCTCTGTGTCATTCATCATATCGTTAGGATGATGATGATGATTATGGGGTAAATTAAGGACCATAATCATAAACCACATCTAGATATTTACGAATCACTGAGGTGAAACTGCTTTATTGCTCTCTATAAAACCTTTGTCAAATTCTATTTAAATGTGTTTTAAAAAGTAATGTTCCAGTACAAACTGAGATTTCTGTAACAGTAGTTAACTGAAAACACTAGTGTCAGGAAAGAAACTGTTGTTATGGGGATCGTCATAGGTAAATTTTGGCTCTTACCAGAGCCTTACTAGTATGGTCAGAGGCAAGAGGCCAAGAAGGATGATTTTCTCCACTGAATAGAACATGAAAGGTAAAGATGAAGAGATGGTTGGGTGTGGGGGAAGCTTCTTCTGATTGATGAAGACAGCTGGGGGACTCTCCCTGCTGGCTAGGGAAGCCTGATGGGACTAAGCTCTTTCTTTCACTGTATCTGTCAGAAAAACTAGACCAGGGTGCTAAGGAAGAGATGCTAACTCCAGCCCTTGCAATGTCTTCTCTGTGCCAAGAAAATGAGACTCTGGGTTGAGTGGCAAAGATCCTGAACAACACTGGGTACAAGGAGCCAGACCAGGCCAATCTAGTTCCTCTGGCTAAGGAAGTTCAAGGCAGCAGTTATTAAAATGGAGTGAGGTCTCCAGATCCTTGAAGCCCTGGGTCTTATACATGAATTTGGGTTTCATGTTGAGATAAGCTACAAAAATATATTCTCATTAAGATTTATGAGCAGTAATAAGATAAAAACAATTATAACAGTGAAAGTTTAGTGAGAAAATTATTTAATTCTTGCTTTATACATTAATCTTTTATAATAATGTTCTTTAGAAAAGCCTGATCTTAGAGAGAGAAAAAAGAATTTTGGTAGATGTTCTTGGTACTCCCACGATTATCCTCTTCCTTGGTTCAGTGCACTCACTGCCCCTGACTCTCATTTTCCCACCCCTCTCCCAGGGAGTTTGGCTACTAATTGCTCTGGGTTCAGGGGTGGCCCGTTGCTGGGGAGGTTACATCCCCAACTGCAGGGGGTGGTCAGCCTACACTAAAGACTGACTGTCAGGGGAAAGTATAAAAGGCTGGCTCCCTTGCCTAAGTGGAAGACAAGGCTGGGGTGAAGTTTATGTTCCAGAGGTCTCCACTGTGGAAGGGAGTCACATCCCTGCTCCCTAGTCCTCCCCTAGTCTGCTTCCCTCACTTCCCTATAGTTCTTCCTGGAGAACATTCTCATGATAAATACTGTGCACCAAATCCCTGCCTCAGGCTCTGCTCCAGGGCACTCTGACCCAAGACAATAACCACAGAGCAAATGGAATCTCTGTGTGTTCACTAGCCTCACAGGAAGGCACATTGCCTGGTCCCACAGTCTGTCACAGCAAACACATAACCTTTGAACCCTAACTTTATGATCAGAGTCCCATAAAATAACAGCATTGTGTTGTTTACATTTCAAAACGCTGAAATATTAGGTCATCAATGAAAAATGAGAAAAAGGGGTGCCTGGGTGGCTCAGTTGATTGAGTGTCTGCCTTTGGCTCAGGTCATGATCCTGGAGTCCCAGGACTGAGCTTTGTGTCAGGCCCCCTTCTCAGCAGGGAGTCTGCTTCTTCTTCTCCCTCTGCCCCTCCCCCTACTTGTGCTCTCTCTCTCTCTCACTTACTCTCTCTTTCAAATAAATAAATAAAATCTTTAAAAAAATGAAGAATAAAATCTTATTCTCTGACAAATTTTAAACTATTTCTACGGTATGGCAATAGACAATTTGAATGATTTATGGTTAAGACTAGATCATGTTTTGGGGAGACACCTTCAACTACTTCTGTTTTGTGGAGATTTATAATTCCTTTTGGTTTTGTGAAATGATTGATACCCAATACAGGTCATAATATCAATGCATTAATGACAAACCACTGTATCACATGAAGTTAAAATCTAAAGGTTCATGACCACAGAAGTCTAGAGAAAATACCAACTATTTGTATGGCTGCCAAATTGCAAGGAGAGTTAGTGAGGCATACTGGAACTGCATATTACCTGTTGATAAAACTGGCCACAGTGTTAGACCACCAAATCCCACAGGTAGCATGGCATATTCCACAAGCCCTGATACAGGCACAGGGCAGTTGGTGAACATCCCAGCCCAATGTTTGCTGTTTTGTGACCTTGATCAATTACGTAATCACCAAATTCAGGTTTCTCATCTGAAAAATAGGCACAATACTGCCTGCCTTATTGGGTTATTTGGGGTTTAATATGATGTCTACAAAGTGCCTAGCACCGTGTTTGGGAGAGTGTAAGAGCCCAATGAATGGCACCTATTCATCTGAAAGAAGGGCCACACTCCAGATTTTTGAAATTCTAAGTGTATATATAATAAATTTTTAAAGTAAAAATTTTACAAAGATCACGACTGAATATGGACTCTATTATTACAAACTTTCCTTATCTTTCCCTATGTACCTTAATATATATTTGAACATAGATGTACTAACACACACATGGCACTTTACATCCTGCTTTTTTTTCCTATTCAGCATTATTTTGCACACCCATGTCTATGTTTTGGCATAGTCTATGTATATCATTTTTATATATCATCTCTGAAGGCAATACATACAGAATATCACAAGAAGCTGGAGGAGGTACTTACCCATTTTGCCACTCTTTGCCCCCCAAAAGCCCCTGAGCTCCAAGACTCACCAAACCATTAGGTCCACCGGCTAGGAGCCTTTGACTATTAGTCAGCCTGCTGTGGCCCCTCAGAGGTCTGCCCATCTGTTTCTCTTCAAAGGCCCCCAGTCCCTTCTATTTGTTTCCCCAATGCTGAGACTACTTAGTTCATAATGACTCCTTTTGGGAAAAGGTTTTTTTGATCTATGCATTATTGACATTTGGGGTAGATAATTCTTTATTGGGGAGGGCGGATGGCCTGTGCATTGTAGGATGTTAGCAGCATCCCTAGCCTCTACCTACTAAATGCCAGTGGTACCTACCCCACAGTTATGGCAATCAATAATGTCTCTAGACATTGCCAAATGTCCCTCGGGGAGCAAAATTACCCTTGGTTGAGAACCACTGATTTAGGATCTTGCACCATAATGGAGTCCAGGCTTTGACTGCTTGCTCATCTGCAGGCCCAGGATATCACTGGCTTTGCTTCTGCCTCATCTAAAAGCTACATGATCTCTCTCCCTGGTGGTTGAGCCACCCTCATAGAAATGAAACTCTATGACTGATGTCTAGAATAGGACATGAGGTCTGGACAAAGCAGGATGATTTCTACTCAGTATAATTACCAGTAAGATAAGAAAGGCAATCAAGTATAATGGAAAGTCCCTTTACCTTTCCGGCTCCAGGTTATTCATCTGAAAATGGAAGTAGTACCAGAGGAGTTTGCCTAACTTTGAGGGTATGTTCATTGATTGATTCATTCATTCAACATTTATTGAGACAACAACTGTGTCTGACACACGGATGCAGAGAAGTATCAGGCAAAGTTTCCAACCTCAGGGCAGAGACGAACACAGACCCTGTAAAACACAATAGTTTCATTGGCAGATGAATGGGTAAACAAAATATGGTTACATACATACAATGGAATATTATTTGACCTTAAAATAAAGGAAATTCTGACATAGGCTATAACATGGATAACCTTGAGGACATGATACTCTTTGAATAAGCCAGTCACAAAAGGACAGATACTGCATGATTCCTCTTATATAGAAGTTGTCAAATTGATAGTGCAGAAAGCAGAATCGTGTGTGGTAGGGGCTGGGGGAGCGCAGAATGGGGAGTTATTCTTGAATGGTGTTATGGACGGAATTATGTCTCCTCTCCCCAAATTCTTATCCCCAACGAGACTCTTTTAGGGATGGGGCCTTTAGGGGGATAATTAAGGTTAAATGAGGTCATAGGGTGGGCCCTAATCTGACAAGACTGGTGTCCTTTTAAGACGAGGAGGAGACAAAAAAAAGAAGAGATCCCAGAGCTTGCTCTCCCCTCCTACCCCTGCTCGCGCTCTCCCTCCTTCTCCCGCGCTCTCCCTCCTTCTCCCTCGCCCTCCTCTCCCCCTGCCCCCCCCACCACATGAACACAGAAAAGGCCATGTGAGGACACAGAAGGAGCCGTCTGCAAACCAGGAGAAAGTCCTCCCCAGACACCAACCCCGACAACCCTTGGATCTTAGACTTCATCCTGCAGAACTGGGAGAAAATAAATATCTGTCACATAATAGCCCCAGCCTGGGGTATTTTGCTATGACTTCCCTCGAAGACTAAGGCAAATGGGTACAGTTTCAGTTTGGGATGACAAAAATGTTGTAGAAACAGGTGGTGGTGCAGCAACAACAACAATGTAATTCCTTAAAGCCCCGAGGTGTACACTTAAAAGGGACCAAAATGGCCAATTGTTTATTATACAGGTTTTACCACAATGAAGAAAGCACACGCCCACCGTGGTGCCTTTTGTCAGAAAGGCCCAGGATACTCTGTGCTCTGAGAAGGGGCCCTAGCCTAGCATGGGGCGGGGGGGCTGGCAGAGGCTGCGGTGGGAAGGGAAGAGGAAGGCAAAGTGAGGGAAGATCATAGGGCCAGCAAAAGCCAAGCTACGAAGGAGGAGAGAAAGGGTGATGTGTGGCTGCTAGCTACCAGCAGTTGGATGTACTGGAGCAGGAAGAAGTCGGCGAGATGGGGAGGCGGTCAGGGGGCTAGCGAGGACTCTGCATCCCATGCTTCTCTTGTAGCACACAAGGGAAAACACACACACACACACACACACAGAGGCACGCACACGGAGCCATATGAGGCTGATGGCTTTTACAGGAAGCCTGGGGCAAATCCTTCCAGGCCATGAGCCATCATTTCCTAGCATTTGTTTTGAAGGTCCAGATTTTCCTATTTGGTCACACCTGGTATGTATTAAGCTTGGAAATAAAACAGTAAGGATATCATGAGGGCATTTCGCACTTTTCTTCTAAAACTCCAAAGCTAAGGACTCAACAAATATTTATTTGGCACCTATTAGCATATCACTAGGTGGAGAAATATTTTTTTTTTGAAAGATTTTATTTATTTATTTGACAGAGAGAGAGACAGCGAGAGAGGAAACACAAGCAGGGAGAGTGGGAGAGGGAGAAGCAGGCTTCCTGCTGAGCAGGGAGCCCGATGTGGGGCTCAATCCCAGGACCCTGGGATCATGACCTGAGCCGAAGGCAGACGCTTAATGACTGAGCCACCCAGGCACTCTGGTGGAGAAATATTTTATTTTTACTCTGCCTGTCCCTAAAAACTATTTATGGTAACTCTACAAGCAAATTGAAGTGGAAGACAAGGTTTCCTGTTAGGAACAGTGCTTTTTCTCTTTGAATCCCTAGTGCCTAGCACAACGTGTGGAATATAAGAGACCCTCCATCAAAAATTCTTACAAAGAATGAATGAAAAATGTATGATCAATTCAGTGGGAGTCAGGACACAAGCATAATAAAATAATAATAAATATTATAATTATATTAATATATTATGATTATATAGATACACTGGGTGCCAAAGGAGTGATCGAATAAGAGGGGGTTTGGGCAGAAGGGGGTGGGACCAACATGATGAGTTCCGGACCCTCAAGACATCACCCTTTTTCTCCAGTGAGCCTGAGACTGATGTCACAGAAGAAGAAACAAGGTCAAAGAGGTGTGTGTCTTACACAAGAGCATACAGCTAGAATCACAGAAGGATGGCTAAATAAGAACCATGACTAGTTATAGGAAGATGACTCTGGATTAAGTTCAGAAAGTCTCAAAGTCCCTATTCTTTGCCCTCCACTTTTGCCGACTGAAGAGAGACCACGGTGGGGCCGGCATCTGGGAAGGCTTAGGGACTTAGGAAGTGGAAGGAAGGAGAGGAGGGGACACAGCGTGAGGCGGTTGGAGGAGATGGCTCACCAGAACAGCAGTGGAGACTCGCCCTGGGAATAGACCAAATCCTTAGACCAGGGCTGTCCCAGTGCCTGAGGCTTTTATGGTTGGGCCCCACCAGGTAGACCCCTAAATGCCAGGCCAAGGGCTGAAACTTCATCGTGCAGCTACAAGAGTCCATTAAGATTCAAGCCTGATGACCTGCAAAACCGTGTTAAGGGGAGACGGGCATATTAGGGAACAAAGAGAAAGGGCACAGAAGAGCTGAGGGTGAGACTGAAACGGGAGCACGTTCCTTCCCAGCCCCAACCCCCAGCGGGTCCTGAGCCAGGAGAAGCGGCCACGTGGCCGGCTCGTGCACACCCCGGGGTAGGAGTCGGTGACGCTCGTGGTGGCTAAGGCGCAGGACTGCGGAGCACACAGCCACAGCCCAGCGCTCCTGCCAACGCGGACGCTCGGACTCAACCTCTCCAGCCGCGGAGCACGCTTTCAGGGCGCTGGCTCACGGCCTCCAGGGTGACTCAGCATTCGTTGGGCCATCCACTTCCCCTCCCCTGGGCTGGTCCCGGGCTTTGGGCGCTGCCTGGGATAACCAAGGCTGGTACCCAGGAGCTGGCCTTCCCCGGGCGCTGCCAATCCTACAGGGCCGGCTGCGCACTGCCCTGTGGTCCTCTGGCCCGGCGGCAGCGTCCCTGCAGAGCTGGGAGCCCATCCAGGGGAAGCCCTGGTTGGAACATCAGGAAGAGGCTTTGGCTTTGCTTTTCAGTAACAGCACTGCAGAGAAGACGTCGGTTTGGCCATATGGATCCCAAGGTCTCAGATGAGCCAGGGCTCAGCCTCAGCCCTAAGAGGCTGGCTGTCATTTTCTAGAGCACACCTCCAAGAGCAAACATTTCTCAGGGGATAAAAAGTTGCGTACGGGCCCCTGCTGACTTTTCATCTGAAAACCTCCTTACTTCCTCTGTGCAATTCTCCTCTCTGATCCGGGGCATCTAAACAATGACACATTGGACCTCTGACCCCGTGCCCCTCCCCCACGTCCCCACTCCCTCTTCTCACCCAACCAGTTCTTCAACTCCAGGCTCGCACAGTCTCCTTGCCATCCACACACAGCCCTCCGGCTTCCCTCTCGTCCTCTCACGCCTGAGGCTTTGGCTGAGACCTGGGCACGCGGCACCGCGAAGCCCCTCCTCCCCAGTCCAGCGGGGCTCACCCCACCCACCTCAATCCCGGATCAATCGGTCTGCTTTTCCCTGCATTGGTTAACGCGCGGCCTCGGGGTGCGGACCAAAACCCTGGTGGTCACACATTGCCCCCACTGCCGGCAACCCTTTCCCTGTCCCTGGCCAGATCCCTTTCTAGGACTGGGGGCACCGATTGCAAATCACCGCTCCGAAGCACCCTCTAAGGTTTCCGTGGTGCGCAGCGTGCGGTCGGTGGCGGAGCTGACTGCTGCGAAGCAGGGCGTCTCACACCGTCATGCCGAGCAGGGACCAGGCACAGGGGCTGAGCTGAGGAGGCAGGGCTCCGAGCACATGCAGATCCCCTCCAGGGGCTTGCAAGCTGTTCGGGAATACTCTGAGGGCCCTGGGTTCCTGCCCCGCCCTAGGTAAGGGGAAGCAGAACAAAGGAAATAGTGTTTTGTTTCGATTCTTGTGAAACTGTTCTTATTCCCTAGATGTGAGGCCCGGGAAACTAAGAAAACACACACGATTTAAATAACGGGCTCTTTGTAACCTTGGGGGAAAAAAAACCCGACCTTTATTCTCAGAAAGAAAAAATCTGTTCCACATAATATTTTTTTTAAGAGGAACAAACTGGTGATTTCATCTCTAAGTCAAAAGTCAGAGGATGATCGGCCATCTCTATAAATTGGAGTCTTTGAGTGAATAAGGGTAAGGTATGCAAAAAGCCAATAATTGAGATTTCTGTATTTAACAAAGCAGGGGTGCTTTTATAATTAATATACAAAATACGACAAAAAACCAGAGGGCTCTCCATTACCTCCAAGAGTCAAGATCCCTCAGGACAGTGTTCAAGGGCCTTAAAAATTTAGGGCTAAGCTGCTTTGTTAACCATGACCTTTCCCTAAGCCTCTGTGCTCCCGCACACTCTGGAAAAGAATCACTCACTGCTTTTGTAGAATCTTTCTCTCCTTTTCTTGGCTATCTTCCCCTCACACCTTGTTGTCAGCTAGAGTTATGGGCTATGGGCTAAATATTTTTATCTCCCTGCACAAAAAATTCATGCGTTGAAGCCCTAATCCCCAATGTGATGGTATTTGAAGGCGGAGCCTTTGGGAGGTGATTAGGGTTCGATGAGGTCTTGAGGGTCCAGTGGCCTTATAAAAAGAAGAAGACAGATAAATCTTGCTCCCTTCTACCTGCATGCACTGAGGAGAGGCCACAGAGCATGAGACAAGAAGGCAGCTGTCTGCAAGCCAGGAAAAGAGGCCTCATCAAGAACCGAATCAGCTGGCACCTTGATCTGGGACTTCCCAGCCTCCTGAAATAAATGTCTGCCGTTTAAGCCACCCAGTTTGTGGTATTTTATTATAGCAGCCCGAATGGATGGAGACAGTTGGCAAACACCTACTCAGCCTTTAAGATCCAGTTCAATTACTGCTTCTCTCCAAAGCCTTCCTGAGCACTTCAAGATAAACTAGTCATTCTCCCTCCTGTGCCATCAAAGTACTCTGGTCCCAGCCCTGCTGTCGCTCCTATCTGATTCTATCAGACCTCTTGATTCATGTCTGTCTTCCCATCAGGCTCCAAGCTCGTGGCAGGGATCAGTTCTTACTCATCTGTGTCGTTATTCCCACACCTGGCCTGTCCCTATCACTCAATAAATTAGTCTTTTGAAGAAACAGTTTCTATCTAAATCTCTGAATGTGATGATCATGGTCATCACAAACACAGCCCTCACTATTAGGAAGAAGAGGAACTGGAGACATAACCATCACTAAACAATATTTCTATAATACCCATGGGCATGGGGCTGTACGAGTTAAATGAAATAAAGGTCTAGAATGAAACACACACATAATTCCTGATATCAAGGACTTTGCAGTTAGGTCAGAGTGGCGAGGCCTCTACTGAATAAAATCATGAAATTTTGAAGTTGGAGGGACATAGTTAGAGAAATGAAACAACAAACAAACAAGTGTTCAGTTGATTTGTACTTCCTGTGGCATGGCTGCCTTTCTAGCATGGCGGCCGCAGGCCTGGGGGATGGATCTCCACTGGGAACATCTAGAGATCTTAGGGATCTAAGCTGGGTTCATGGTCAATGTTGGGGAGAATGACTCCCCTTCCCCACTGGGTTATACTCTGGCAGAGGGCCCCCCAGGTTTAATGAAAATATTTTGTGTCAATATTCTCTAACCTCAGAGCCCAGACAGGAGTTCAGTGAAGTTGGCCAGGGATGGATTCAAATAAGGGATAACATGCTACACTCAGAATCCCTTCTTCTCTCTAGCAAGGTCTTGTTCCTGGATCAAAATAGTCATGTCATTTCTTATTTCCTTATATAGCTATTTCCAGAGAATTTCTTCCTTCTCCTTCATGTCAGTTAAGGTCTTCTGAGAAGCAGGTGCCAAGTCTGGATTAAAACATGCAAAAGATTAATTGGAGGAAACACTTATGATGGAGGGGAGGAACAAGAATAGGTGGGGGGGGGGGCTTCATCTGGCAATACAGGCATGACACCTGTGAGGGGAATGAGGGAAGAAGTGTTCGAGGGGTCTCATATCTCAGAGCAGTCCTGTGGGTCCCAGCTGAGCCAGGGCTGCCCAGATGGGGACTCCCCTAGAGGGAGGGAATGGCCTGGCTCTCATACCCCTCTGGGCATCTGGCAGAAATATGGCCTGCAGTACCTGGAGGCTGTCGGTCAGCTGCACTCTCTGCAGAAGGTTCTCCTGCAGGGACATTTGAACAGGGCATCTCCCTGGCAGCTGCACCCTTGCAAAGAGAATTTTGTTGGGTTGCTTACAGAGCTGTGTCAGATTCCCGGCAGTTAACATGACTTGACTTCCACCCCAGGAGGAAGCAGGCTCTCTGTATGCCAGCCTCTGCCAGCCTTGGCCCCCAGTTCGGCAAGCATGCCCTCGTACACTTGCACTCTAGCAATGGAAAGCAATTAAGGCATCATCCAAATGGCCAACACCAAGTAGCAAGTATGAAGTTCATAGCCACAGGTATGCGAAAATAAATCAGTGATTTCTTAGGCAATTAAGTCGTTTCTCTGTCAGTTCAAAGTTTCTCTGCCAATTTGGAGTCATCTTAGTTAATTCGGGGTGTTCCTGCTCCTGACCCTCCCTGGGGTCACATGTTCTAGGTCTCACCTGCCTCCGGGCACTAGGGGAAAATGGCATGCCTGGTCCACTGCCCTGCCCTGGCTTCACTGGGGATGTTCTCCAGCAGATCATCAGCCTTTGGCTTGGTGGCCTCTCCCGTTGCTACCCATGCCCTACCCCCCCATCCTATCCCTGGAAGGTCTGTGGAACATACCACCCACCTCACAGCCACTGCCAGTCAGCAAGGAAAGGTCATTTCTGACCTGTCTTCTCTCTCTCTGCCTCTTGCAAGTTTTGCCCTGTATCGTGTTGGGTATGCAGCCAGCCTTGTGAAGGGGCCATGACCTTGGGCAAAGCAGCTCCCTTCAGCTGTGTTATTTCCAGAAGAGAGCTGGCAGCTGGTGAGACTTCCAGCGGCTGGGGGAAGAGATCCTTCATTCCTGAAAGGGAATCTGGGAGGACTCTCCCGAGCATGAGTATACTTGTGTGTCGATATCGTGAGCGCGTAGGCCATTACGATCTCCCTCACACCCCGAGGATGTGAAAATACTGAAACACGGAATTAATATTAATTAATAATTCATGTTCATTTTGATTTTCAGTTTCATTCCTCTCCCTCAACAGACTTCATGTCAAAGTGACCGCTCACTCATTCAAGGACTATTGACTCACTTGGGAGAGTTCCCAAGCCTTTCGTGGCTCTCCCTTCACTTTTTTTCCTGCTTCCCGCTCCCCCACCCACAGGCCCCCACTTGTTTGCACTTCTACCACAGGCTGTCAGGGGAAATCAAAAGTAGTGAAATGCAAACAAGTTCATTGTCAGCTCTGGCCATAGGCTCAAAATCAATGGGAAGAGTCAGCTACAGTATTGGCTAAATTGATTTGCAAGTGTTTCCAACAGCTCCTTGCCCCTGTTTCCTTGGATAAGACCTAGAGATGCCTGCCTACATCGTTAGAGTATCTTCTCAGGGTCTTCTCCCAGCATGGCTGCTACCGAGTCACAGAGAGGCTCTGCTGATCCATTACAGCTCCTTTGTCACATACCTCCCACTCTGCCCATAAACACCCCCAAAGGAGAATCCATCGATTCAGAAAACATGAAATCCAACATAGAATCCACTGTGAGATTCTTCACTAATTCCCCACAGCATCCCATGTAACGGGGTTAACTACTTCTCTGTTACGGTAACATATGGATGAGTCATAGCCCAGATAATCTTCTAGAACCCCTCAGAGCTTCGGAAGCTGGGAAACAAGCCCAGAGGACTCAGCCTCTCCTAATATAATGCTCCTTTTGTGCAGAACCACTAGGCACTGTGCCTCTGACATTTCAGCTCTAGAAATGTTCCTCTCTCCATTTCCAGTCTCCATCCCAGACACGTGAACGCCTGAAATTCCCATCTCTAGTGACTCACTCCCTTGGCTAATAACATGAGTCTTTCTCTTACTTCGCCTTTGTTTAACATGAAGATTCCCCTGGGAGGGTGCAGTTTTACGTCATTCATAGAATGTGAGAGCTAGAAGCGGTCTTAAAGACAACCGAATTCTGTGCTCGCTTCGGCAGCACATATACTAAGACAACCGAGTTCTGTGTGCTCATCAAACTGGATGCCGCAGGCATGGCAGAGCCTGGGGAAGCCACAGAATAGACGGGCACGCCTTGGAACAGGGACTTCCCTGTGCTCTGCAGAGTAACATTTTCCTCCGACTGGGGTGTAACTGAAAACATCACTTTTATATTAAAGCAAACAAGGATACAATGTGGTGCAGAATGCCAACATTTATGTGAATTTTTAAAAGATTGTCATCTGTTGGCCGATTCTTGACAACTACTGGTGTATGAATTTACTCCTAATGGCTCTTGTGGGTACTCTGTTGGAAAGTTTGGGAATATACTGCTTCAAAATGTGCACCAGCAGTTCCACTTCTGGGTATTAGAATTTTGACTCTAATTATGATTTGTCCTTTTGATGTAGGAAAGACGGTGTTAGGATTCGAAGCAGACGGCCAAGAAAGAATTCCTGAGACGTCTTTGGTGCAAAAAGGTGGTTTTATTAAAACACAGGGACAGGACCCATGGGCAGAAAGAGCTGCAATGGGATCATGAAGAGTGGCCCATTATATACTTTCAAGTTGGGAGGGGGTTAGGGATAGCGTAAATCTCTAAGGAATTTTGGAAGCAAGGTTTCCAGGACCTTGAGGGGCTAGCTATTGTTGGGAAAATGTCATTTATTACCGTCTAATAAAATCTTAGTCATGAGACCCTTCAGATGTATATCGGTGGGCCATATGCTTGGGGGATGATTACCAACATGTATCTTGGGGGTTTTAGAGATAAAGGATGTTTCCAAAGGAATTTTTATACGTTAAAGTAGAATAGCAGGATCAGGGGATGGGGGTTGTTAGGTTAGGATGGCCTTTTGCCCTTAGCAAAGTGTCAACATCGAGGCAGTTGAGTCCCTAGAGGAATGTCACTCTGTCTGTTTCAAGGATTTGTCAGTGGGCTCTAGGTAGTAAGGAAATTTAATAATTTTTCTTCTGCCTTTGTTTCCCACATCATTTTTTTTCTCTATATCACCAAGCAATTAACTCTCTTTTGACACTGTCCACATGGAGATAGTATCAGATCCCACAGGTTAAGGTCTCAGTCCTACAAGACTGCCCTTTGCCCATATTTTAGACCAATCATGAGTCCAGGTTGTCACCTGTGCTTCTCACCTACTGGCTGTAAATTGGAGGTTCCCAGACCCCCTTCTTTGGATTTAATTAGTTTGCTAGAGCAACTCACAGAACTCAGAGGAGCATTTTACTTTGTTGATTACTGGTTTATTACAATGGGATTTAACTCAGAAATGGCCCGATGGAAGAGATGCACAGGGCAGGGTACAGATAAAGGGTTCAGAGCTTCCATGTTCTTCTAAGTGTGCCACACTCCCCCAGTCTCCAAGGGATCACTAATCTGGAAGCTCTCCGAACTCTATCCTTTTATGCAGGCTTCATCACACAGAAATTATTGATTAAATTGTTGGCCATTGTGATTGAACTCAACCTCCAGCCCTTCTCCCTACTCCAGAGGCAGGGGTGTGAGGGGACTGAAAGTTCCAACCCTCTAATGCAGTCGGTTCCCTTGGCAACCAGCACTCCTCTTTCTGTTACCTAGAGGCATTCCAAAAGTCACCTCGTTAACATAACAAAAGACACCTTTTTCTCTCTGTCACTTAGGAAATTCCAATGTCTTTAGGAGCTCTGTGCCAAGAACTAGGATGAAGACCAAATATATGTTTCTTATTATAAATCACAATATCACAGTATACACCGAAAAGAATTGAAAGCAGGGACTCAAACAGGTATTTGCACACCTAAGTTCATAGCAGCATGACTCACGATGGCTAAAAGGTGGAAGCAATCCAGTGTCCATTAATGGATGAATAGATAAACAAAATGTGGTACAGACTTACAATGGAACATTATTCAGCCTTAGAAAGAAAGGAAAGTCTGACACATGCTACAAAATGGATGAATCTTGAAGACATCATTCCAAGTGAAGTAAGCCCAGTCACAAAAGGACAAATACTATATGATTCTACTCATGTGAGGTATCTAGAGTAGTGAAATTCATAGAGACAGAAAATGGAGTCGTGGTTTCCAGGGCCTGGTGGGAGAGGGTGGGGAGAGGATGGGGAGTTCATGTTTTATGGGTATAGAGCTTCAATTTCAAGAAGAAAATCATTCTGGAGACAGATGGTTGCACAGAACATGAATGTACTTAACACCATTGAATGTACATTTAGAAATGGGTAAGATGCGGGGGGGCGCCTGGGTGGCTCAGTTGGTTAAGCATCTGACTGGTCACGATCTCAGGATCCTGGGATTGAGCCCCATGTCAGGCTCCCTGCTCAGTAGGGAGGCTGCTTCTCCTTCTCCCTCTGCACTGCCCCCGCCCCACCCCCACGCTCTCTCTCTCAAATAAATAAAAATCTTAAAAAAAAAGAAAAAGAAAAAGAAATGGGTGAGATGGCAAATGTCGTGCTATATGTATGTTTTACCACAAGGCTAAACAGGTAGGGGAGCATGTGAGACAGGAGTGCAATTTCAAGATCAGGTCGTCCCACCCACAGTGTCCATTCACAGGTGACACAAGCTGAGGTCAGAGGGGCAGTCATTTCCTGGGTGCCTGGTTAGTGAGTGCTGGAGCTGAGCCCAGGCTTCCTGCATTTTACATCGGTGCTCTTTCCTCTAAATGTCAGTATGTATCATTTTTCTCCACACAGGTAGGAGAGACACAGGTGACAAGGGCAGGCGGTTCAGGTAAACATTGCCCTGTCACTTGTACAACCCTCCTGATTCCCACTCTACTGTCCTAGTCCAGGACTCCACCACCTGAACCACTGCCACGGCCCCCTAACTGGTCTCCCTGACTCTAGCGGAATGCATTCTGTACACACTGCTCCTAGATAGCTCCAGCCAGGTCATTCCCCTGTCTCCAAATTGTCAATGGATTCCCGTTCTCAAGAGCAGAAATGCCAAAGGGGTTTTGACCTAAATGCAACTCAATCAATTGGGAGTGGTCATGTGTCCGTTTGGATCCTCCCAGAAACAAACACCAAGGTGGGGTTAAAGGTGTAAGAGATCCGGGGTGCCTGGGTGGCTCAGTCGGTTAAGCGTCTGCCTTCGGCTCAGGTCATAATCCCAGGGTCCTGGCATGGAGCCCCATGTCGGGCTCTCTGCTCAGCGGGGAGCCTGCTTCTCCCTCTTCCTCTGCCTGCTGCTCCCCCTGCTTGGGCTCACTCTCTCTCTTTCTCTCTCTCCCTCTGACAGATAAATAAATAATATCTTTAAAAAAAAGGTGTAAGAGATTTGAGGGAGCAATACCAAAGAAGGGCATGGGAGTGGGAGCAGGAGTAGGCGGAGGCCTTCACACAATGCAGGTCTGACAGTCAGACACCTGTGCAGGGGAGGGAGCGGGAGTTGGGTGGGAAGAGCCTCAGACCTCAGAGTAGTGCTCAGTGAGTCCCTGCCAGACTGATGCGGAGTCCTTGAGCCAAAGCTGCCCATAAAAGGTGTCCCTGAGGGCAAGAATGGCCCAGTTCCAGTAGCCCTGCCATGCCTGGTCATTGGCCAGGAGCAGCTGGAAGAAGTAGACCAGATATGGACGCCATGAAGGATCCGAAGGTGTGGCTGCTGGAGGGTGTCAATCAGGTGTGCTCCTTGCAAAAGTTTCCCTTGAAGGCAGATCCGAACGGGCACCTCCATGGCTGCCATAAGACATCGGGTAGTTTCGTGTTTGTATGCTGAGAAGCACATGGATTCTGAGGCCATACTCAGGTCAGGAAGAAGCGCCACAATCAATTACTGGTATTTTTGTGCGGCAAGCGTAGGTATGGGAGTGAGATGAGTGGTGGCAGATGAGCAGTGCATTTGGCATTCCTTCTCTTAACCTAGTAGATAGAGCAAAATTCCTTAGTCTGCCAGCCTAGATCATCCATAACCTGCTTCCTATGCCCACTGAAATGCTATGTAGCCCTCAAGGCGAAAACCACCTCCAGCTTAAAACTTTCTTTTTGTCATCTGTCTTCCATTGAACTCCCCTAGCCTCTGAGCTTTTCTTATGGCACCTACTAAATTGTGCCTTGTATCTTCAACGTGTATGAGCTTCAGCTCTGTTAGGCAGCTCCTGAGTGTCCGTGTGATGCATCGTTCCCCTGCAGTGCTGTTTCATCATGGCGTATCTGTTACCACCTCGATGGCATTGATGTAGAGTCTAGTCAAATTAAATTAACTTTCTCACATTGATGGGCTCATCTGATAGGACCATCAAGTTCAATGCCAATGCCTGGGCTGATGCATGGGTCTCCTCCGTCCAAGAACACAGAGCCCTATCTCACACGTCCATGCCACTCAGCAGTGAAGAGAGCTGTGCATTCCTCTTCCTGTTCCTCTGCCCTGTAGTTCTGATTCACATATGGAAGGGCTATGGCAAAGAACAGACCTTAGGAGAGACACTTTATCACTCAATACAACATAAAGACCACTTCAAGACTTCTTGTGGAGCTTTAGCAACATGTAAACAGTAGATATTCACTATCTCTTCTGGAATAAATAAAGTGAGCAATGCCAAAATTGGAGAGGGAGAGGTGGCAAGATTTCGAGGACAAAAATTGCAGTTCCAAGGTTTTGCCCTGGGACAGCGCTGGCCCCAAGATGGATAGCAGGTCACTGAGTTTGAAAGTAATGTTCTGTCAATTCCACTTCCTCTTCTACAGATCCCTTACTCTCCTGCTGAGGTTTCTTACAGCTCCCCACCTCCCTCCAACCAGCTTCAACCACTGCCATGAAATACATCACCCTAAAACGGAAATGCAGTAGACCCTTCCTAACTATGCAAAAATAGGTATAATGAGCTAGCTAGTCATTCTCCCTTTAAAAAAAAGAAAAGAAAAGAAAGAGAGGAATGAAAAAGAGCAAGAGTCACTTTAGGAAGAAATGAGGCATCTTCATGGAAGCATGAGACAGAGTCTAGAAATAACCTCCAAAGTGGAAATTTGATGACTGCCTTATTCACAATATTTACTGTGACTGAAAATACACTGTCAGGGTATTATAGAGCAAAGAGTTGCACTTGAGGGAAAAATAAAGCTTCATGAATTGGAAAAATGTGTTTAAATGATATATTTTTAATAAAAATTAGGTGTTCATGATTTGTCATTGAGGCATAGCTGTCTGATCTAACCACCCTTATTTGCTCCTGTGATATACTTGGTGTTTTCAAAGGACACTCACTGCTTATTGCTGCCCTGGCACCCCTCTGTAGACCCATGGACAAAAGGAGTACAGAGTGAATGCACTCCAACACCCCACTGCTGTAGAGCCCCAGCTGGGGGTGAGGGCTGCCTGAGATACACCCATGGGGATGGCCTGGGTTTTCTCTGCCCATTTCTCAATGCAGTAAAGAGAGAGCAGCCCCTGGGTTGCCACCTACAAATGACCATGGCCATCCGTGATGCCCTGCAGTGCTGTCAACGAAGCCTTGTCACATTCCGCAGGGCAGCTAAGTCTGCTGAAAAAGCAAAGCCTGCTCTTGTGGTTTCCTGCAAAACAGGAACCCCAGCAGGTTGGTTCCTCCAGCCTGTCAGCCTCGCTCTCACAACTCCCCTCTCTGTGCCTCAGACAATCTTTGTCCCCAGGGGTCAGCAAAGCAATGGTGCAGGACATGGGTGAGAGAGGTGTGACTTCCTAAGAAACACACTGTGCAGTTTGCTGTCACCTCTGTGACACCTCCCCTTCCTCAGCTATGGCCTGTCCTCGGTCCCGGATGCCAGGCCATGCCTTGGTGACCCAGTTTGTCCCTGATCTCAAAGGAAAATGTAAATGAGAGGCACAGAGATGCAAGAGAAACAGAGAAAGAAATAGAGGCACACAGAGTGACAGCGAGATGGAAAGTCAGAAAGACAGAGGGAGAAAGGTCTTAAGAAGGTGAAGAGAGGAAGAAAAAAGTGGAATAAAGAGGGTGGGGCGAGAAGATTGAAAATTATTTTTTCCTTTTTTTTTCTCTCTGGGGGCTTGAAATTTCCTTTAGAGTGATTCACTCTGTTTCCTCTGGAGAGAGCAACTGCCGTGATTAATCTGAAATGCCCATTTGCCACGTCAGAAGAGAAAGCCATGGTGGGGACTTCTGGGCTCTGCTGCCCTGGCGAGAACCCTCTGGAACAGGTGGGAAGAACGTGCTGCTTGCAGCTCACTAGGCAAGTGGCTGGTCCCTAAGGTCCACAGCACACTTAGTAACCACTGCTGGTGGGCAGGCAAATGGCCTGGGGACTTGCAGTCACAGTGCACACCGCTAGGAGGGTGTTAAGGAAGAGGTCTCCCCTCAAAGGCAAACCCACCCCTCCCGACCTGACCTGGAGTTCCCATCATGTGTCACACTGCCTGTGCCTGGGGTCTCCAGGACCTAGAATCCCATGACTAGAAGGCAGGATGGTGACCAAAGGCACTGAAGGAGGCGGTGCTCCCACTTACAGTCAGAAGTGGAGGGAGCATCCAGATGGCCAGATTTGGTCTTGAATATTCTCCCGTCCACTTCTTGTGGGACCTTGTGTGACAAGCCACCCAGCGTCTGTGCTGTGTGTGTGAAGGATGGTAATGTGTATGCAATAGAGAAGTTGTAAGAATTAAGCTGCTTTGATAGTCTCTGTGGAGCCCATGAGCTCAGGACTGCTTTAACTGGTGACTGAGGTGTGCAGGGGTGGGTTGTAGCATATCTGAGATTCCGGGGGGCTTTGTCGGAGGGTCAGGAGCTAAAGCCCTTGGCTGGTGGTGTGTTCAAGGTGCTACACCAGAAGGACATCTAGAAGCTAACACAGATCTCACAGCCAAAAGGGGAGGACTCTGTGGCGGGCCAGTTCCCTGAAAGCCAGTTCATAAAAGGATAGATTCTTGGGATGACCATTGCCCCATGTACCTGCTTACAATGAGCTAGTTTTAAGAAACAGTCTTTCAGAAGACAATCAGTGAATTTTAACCTAGTCCTCTAATGCCTATGACCAAAGTTTCAGTGCTTTGCTTGGGAAAGGTTTTACTCATTTATTCATGCTTTCAGGGTTTACTCATTTCTTTCTAATCCTTTGAAAAGCCATTTTCTGTTGTGCCAAAATTGGAGCATTTTAAGGACCCTCCCCCCAATTCTATTGAATTTGCTGATTTACCAAAAAAAAAAAAAGTTTTAGCTTTTTATAAAATTTCTAACAGTAATAGATTTGGACTGTCTTCAAGAGATTTGGTTATTTCTAACAGGTTTTGGTTGACTTGTTCCTATTTCAAGGAATGTCACTTTGCTGCCTCAACTCCCTGCTGCTGTACTTGGGGAGGGGTTGGAGTGGGGAGGGGTCCTTGGGGGAGGGGGCAGGAGGGCAGGGGTCTGGAGAGAATGAATGCTAGACACTGCCAGGCTGCTGAACCCAGAGAAAGGAGAGGCTGGAGGAGAGACAGAGGGAGAGTCTGAGAAGCAGAGAGGAGGGATGACTGAAGGGCAGAGGGAGGGGAGTGAGGCTAAGACTCAGAACAGGAGGGAGGAGGGAGTGTGGGAGCCAGCCTCCAGCCTCCAGTCCTCTCCACGTTGGGTGGGGATGAGCTGTGTACCAACAGCATGTTGCAGAAATGAGCCTGCAGTTTCCACCACACCCTCTCTTGGATCACTAGCTCTAGGATAGCTGGATGCCATGTTGTGGGATACTTGAGCTGTCCTGAGAGGTGCACATGGCCAGGGAGGAACTGAAGCTGCCCACCAATAGCTGTGAATGCCTGAATGTGTGTTTGGATCTCAGCCTGTTGATAGAGATGCTCTGGGCTAGGAATGCCTGGGACACTTACCTGTAAGAGCCCCCCCAGACATCTCCCTAACCCAGGCCAGTGTGGTAGCTGGGCCAGTCCTGTGGTTCTTACTACAACTGCAATAGTTGCAACCTCAGCAACAGCTATCAGGGAACTTTGCAAAGACAAGGTTTATCATTCACAGGTCCTGGAGGGTACATGGTACGCCTGGGGGACCACACCACAAGGTTATGGTTGGGGTTCTGCCTTTACTGGGATTGAGAGTGGGGTGCCTAAGGTCTCAAGGGTTCACTTTTTATGGGTGAAATGAAAACTTAAGAGCAGGAATTAAAGTTCCAGGAGGGAAAAGTAGGGTCACTAAAAAAGGGAACTTCATCAGTGGGGTGGCCTGGCTCTTTATCTAGTTGTGTTGCTGGTGGCCTGTTTATTAGAGATGGTTGTCTTTGAAGCAGATGCCTCAGCAACCCAAAGCTTCATGTCACGCACTTACAATAAAACAAGCTAATCGCCCAGCACTTAACACTACAGCTAGCCATCTGGGAACTGGATGGCAGGATATCTTGACTGCAGACCTCAGATGGAAGGATATCTTGACTGCAACCTTGTAGGGGACCCAAGCCTGAATCACCCAGCTAATCCGCCCTGAATCCCTGACCCCCAGGAACCCTGGGAGAGAATACATGGTTATTGTTTATTTTAAGCTGCCATATTTGGGGATAATTGGTTATGCAGACAGACAGGGGAGGAGACAGAAGAGCAGAGCAGGGGAGACTGAGGAGGAAGGAGAGTTGCAGGGCTCCAGATCCCCAGAGGCCTGACTCTCTTGGTGGCTCTCTCCGTTCCTGGCAGTGCATCTGTAATGAGTTGCTATAAGCTTCAAGAGTAGTTGAAAGGAACATGTATTTTATAAAGTTGGGACATTTGACAAATTGGTCTTTATGGAAACGATCCTTTGATAAATTGACTTTCAGTATATTGATTTTGTATGAATAACCTAGAGCTGGAATGCCTAGAGTGTTTTCATACTTTGTAATCATAGAACCAGATTTTAGAAAGTATTTTAATTGAGATCTGATAAGGTGGGGTTGATATAACTATTAAGGTAATAAGTAGCTGAGATAGAAGTTTGGGAGACATATCTCTGTCTCTCTCTCCCTCCCTTTCCCCCTCCTCCTGACCCTCCTCTTCCCGCTGCTCCTCCTCCTCCTTCTTCTTCTTCTTCCTCTTCCTCCTCTTCTCCTTCCCCTTCCCTTTCTTCTTCCTCTTCCCCTTCCTCTCCTTCTTCTTCTCCTTCTCCTTCTCCTTCTTCTTCTTCTTCTTCTTTTTCTTCTCCTTCTTCTTCTTCTTCTTCTTCTTCTTCTTCTTCTTCTTCTTCTTCT